>NC_068952.1:19520215-19702358 GCF_026419915.1 Harpia harpyja | reverse complement strand
ATCTCATGGCGCTCGGCCGCGGCAGCGCCTCTTGCCGAAAAGGCAAACGTCCGGCTCCTCCTCCCACAATGAAGGGGCCCAGCCCTGAAAGCTCTTGCTGCTCTTCACCTACCCTTGGCGCACTATCCATAGGCACAACAGCAATGGGGATCTGTGCTTTCCCAGAGACGCAAGATCTCATGGCGCTCGGCCACGGCAGAGCCTCTTGCCGAAAAGGCAAACGTCCTGCTCCATCTCCCACAAGGAAGGGACCAGCCCTGAAAGCTCTTGCTGCTCTTCACCTACCCTTGGCGCCCAATCAACAGGCACAACAGCAGTGGGGATCTGTGCTTTCCCAGAGACGCAACATCTCATGGCGCTCAGACGCGGCAGAGCCTCCTGCCGAAAAGGCAAACGTCCTGCTCATTCTCCCACAAGGAAGGGCCCAGCCCTGAAAGCTCTTGCTGCTCTTCACAGTGCCTTGGCGCCCTATCTACAGGCACAACAGCAGTGGGGATCTGTGCTTTCCCAGAGACGCAACATCTCATGGCGCTCGGCCGCGGCAGCGCCTCTTGCCGAAAAGGCAAACGTCCGGCTCCTTCTCCCACAATGAAGGGCCCAGCCCTGAAAGCTCTTGCTGCTCTTCACTTACACTTGGCGCACTATGTACAGGCACAACAGCAGTGGGGATCTGTGCTTTCCCAGAGACGCAAGATCTCATGGCGCTCGGCCGCGGCAGAGCCTCTTGCCGAAAACGCAAACGTCCGGCTCCTTCTCCCACAAGGAAGGGCCCAGCCCTGAAAGCTGTTGCTGCTCTTCACGGTGCCTTGGTGCCCTATCGACAGGCACAACAGCAGTGGGGATCTGTGCTTTCCCAGAGACACAAGATCTCATGGCGCTCGGCCGCGGCAGAGCCTCTTGCCGAAAAGGCAAACGTCTGGCTTGTTCTCCCACAAGGAAGGGCACAGCCCTGAAAGCTCTTGCTGCTCTTCACCTACCCTTGGCGCCCAATCAACAGGCACAACAGCAGTGGGGATCTGTGCTTTCCCAGAGACGCAACATCTCATGGTGCTCGGACGCGGCAGAGCCTCTTGCCGAAAAAGCAAACGTCCGGCTCCTTCTCCCACAAGGAAGGGCCCAGCCCTGAAAGCTCTTGCTGCTCTTCACGGTGCCTTGGCGCCCTATCGACAGGCACAACAGCAGTGGGGATCTGTGCTTTCCCAGAGACGCAACATCTCATGGCGCTCGGCCGCGGCAGAGCCTCCTGCCGAAAAGGCAAACGTCCGGCTCCTTCTCCCACAAGGAAGGGCCCAGCCCTGAAAGCTCTTGCTGCTCTTCACCTACCCTTGGCGCACTGTCCACAGGCACAACAGCAATGGGGATCTGTGCTTTCCCAGAGACGCAACATCTCATGGCGCTCGGCCGCGGCAGCGCCTCTTGCCGAAAAGGCAAACGTCCTGCTCCATCTCCCACAAGGAAGGGACCAGCCCTGAAAGCTCTTGCTGCTCTTCACCTACCCTTGGCGCCCAATCAACAGGCACAACAGCAGTGGGGATCTGTGCTTTCCCAGAGACGCAACATCTCATGGCGCTCAGACGCGGCAGAGCCTCCTGCCGAAAAGGCAAACGTCCTGCTCCTTCTCCCACAAGGAAGGGCCCAGCCCTGAAAGCTCTTGCTGCTCTTCACAGTGCCTTGGCGCCCTATCTACAGGCACAACAGCAGTGGGGATCTGTGCTTTCCCAGAGACGCAAGATCTCATGGCGCTCGGCCGCGGCAGAGCCTCTTGCCGAAAACGCAAACGTCCGGCTCCTTCTCCCACAAGGAAGGGCCCAGCCCTGAAAGCTGTTGCTGCTCTTCACGGTGCCTTGGTGCCCTATCGACAGGCACAACAGCAGTGGGGATCTGTGCTTTCCCAGAGACACAAGATCTCATGGCGCTCGGCCGCGGCAGAGCCTCTTGCCGAAAAGGCAAACGTCTGGCTTGTTCCCCAAAAGGAAGGGCACAGCCCTGAAAGCTCTTGCTGCTCTTCACCTACCCTTGGCGCCCAATCAACAGGCAAAACAGCAGTGGGGATCTGTGCTTTCCCAGAGACGCAAGATCTCATGGCGCTCAGCCGCGGCAGCGCCTCTTACCGAGAAGGCAAACGTCCGGCTCCTTCTCCCACAAGGAAGGGCCCAGCCCTGAAAGCTCTTGCTGCTCTTCACGGTGCCTTGGCGCCCTATCTACAGGCACAACAGCAGTGGGGATCTGTGCTTTCCCAGAGACGCAACATCTCATGGCGCTCAGCCACGGCAGAGCCTCTTGCCAAAAAGGCAAACGTCCTGCTCATTCTCCCACAAGGAAGGGCCCAGCCCTGAAAGCTCTTGCTGCTCTTCACGGTGCCTTGGCGCCCTATCTACAGGCACAACAGCAGTGGGGATCTGTGCTTTCCCAGAGACGCAACATCTCATGGCTCTCGGCCGCGGCAGAGCCTCTTGCCGAAAAGGCAAACGTCCGGCTCCTTCTCCCACAAGGAAGGGCCCAGCCCTGAAAGCTGTTGCTGCTCTTCACGGTGCCTTGGCGCACTATCTACAGGCACAACAGCAGTGGGGATCTGTGCTTTCCCAGAGACGCAAGATCTCATGGCGCTCGGCCGCGGCAGCGCCTCTTGCCGAGAAGGCAAACGTCCGGCTCCTTCTCCCACAAGGAAGGGCCCAGCCCTGAAAGCTCTTGCTGCTCTTCACGGTGCCTTGGCGCCCTATCTACAGGCACAACAGGAGTGGGGATCTGTGCTTTCCCAGAGACGCAACATCTCATGGAGCTCGGCCGCGGCAGAGCCTCTTGCCGAAAAGGCAAACGTCCGGCTCCTTCTCCCACAAGGAAGGGCCCAGCCCTGAAAGCTCTTGCTGCTCTTCACGGTGCCTTGGCACCCTATCGACAGGCACAACAGCAGTGGGGATCTGTGCTTTCCCAGAGACGCAAGATCTCATGGCGCTCGGCCGCGGCAGCGCCTCTTGCCGAAAAGGCAAACGTCCGGCTCCTTCTCCCACAAGGAAGGGCCCAGCCCTGAAAGCTCTTGCGGCTCTTCACCTACCCTTGGCGCACTATCTACAGGCACAACAGCAGTGGGGATCTGTGCTTTCCCAGAGACGCAACATCTCATGGCGCTCGGCCGCGGCAGAGCCTCCTGCCGAAAAGGCAAACGTCCTGCTCATTCTCCCACAATGAAGGGCCCAGCCCTGAAAGCTCTTGCTGCTGTTCACGGTGCCTTGGCACCCTATCTACAGGCACAACAGCAGTGGGGATCTGTGCTTTCCCAGAGACGCAACATCTCATGGCGCTCGGCCGCGGCAGCGCCTCTTGCTGAAAAGGCAAACGTCCGGCTCCTTCTCCCACAAGGAAGGGCCCAGCCCTAAAAGCTCTTGCTGCTCTTCACAGTGCCTTGGCGCCCTATCTACAGGCACAACAGCAGTGGGGATCTGTGCTTTCCCAGAGACGCAACATCTCATGGCGCTCGGCCGCGGCAGAGCCTCTTGTCGAAAAGGCAAACGTCCGGCTCCTTCTCCCACATGGAAGGGCCCAGCCCTGAAAGCTCTTGCTGCTCTTCACCTACCCTTGGCGCCCTATCTACAGGCACAACAGCAGTGGGGATCTGTGCTTTCCCAGAGACGCAACATCTCATGGCGCTCGGCCGCGGCAGAGCCTCTTGCCAAAAAGGCAAACGTCCTGCTCCTTCTCCCACAAGGAAGGGCCCAGCCCTGAAAGCTCTTGCTCCTCTTCACGGTGCCTTGGCGCCCTATCGACAGGCACAACAGCAGTGGGGATCTGTGCTTTCCCAGAGACGCAAGATCTCATGGCGCTCGGCCGCGGCAGAGCCTCTTGCCGAAAAGGCAAACGTCCGGCTCCTTCTCCCACAAGGAAGGGCCCAGCCCTGAAAGCTCTTGCTGCTCTTCACGGTGCCTTGGTGCCCTATCGACAGGCACAACAGCAGTGGGGATCTGTGCTTTCCCAGAGACACAAGATCTCATGGCGCTCGGCCGCGGCAGAGCCTCTTGCCGAAAAGGCAAACGTCCTGCTCATTCTCCCACAAGGAAGGGCCCAGCCCTGAAATCTGTTGCTGCTCTTCACAGTGCCTTGGCGCCCTATCTACAAGCACAACAGCAGTGGGGATCTGTGCTTTCCCAGAGACGCAAGATCTCATGGCGCTCGGCCGCGGCAGCGCCTCTTGCCGAAAAGGCAAACGTCCGGCTCCTTCTCCCACAATGAAGGGCCCAGCCCTGAAAGCTCTTGCTGCTCTTCACGTACCCTTGGCGCACTATCGACAGGCACAACAGCAGTGGGGATCTGTGCTTTCCCAGAGACGCAAGATCTCATGGCGCTCGGCCGCGGCAGAGCCTCTTGCCGAAAAGGCAAACGTCCGGCTCCTTCTCCCACAAGGAAGGGCCCAGCCCTGAAAGCTGTTGCTGCTCTTCACGGTGCCTTGGTGCCCTATCTACAGGCACAACAGCAGTGGGGATCTGTGCTTTCCCAGAGACACAAGATCTCATGGCGCTCGGCCGCGGCAGAGCCTCTTGCCGAAAAGGCAAACGTCTGGCTTGTTCTCCCACAAGGAAGGGCCCAGCCCTGAAAGCTCTTGCTGCTCTTCACCTACCCTTGGCGCCCAATCAACAGGCACAACAGCAGTGGGGATCTGTGCTTTCCCAGAGACGCAAGATCTCATGGCGCTCGGCCGCGGCAGAGCCTCTTGCCGAAAAGGCAAACGTCTGGCTCCTTCTCCCACAAGGAAGGGCCCAGCCCTGAAAGCTGTTGCTGCTCTTCACGGTGCCTTGGTGCCCTATCGACAGGCACAACAGCAGTGGGGATCTGTGCTTTCCCAGAGACACAAGATCTCATGGCGCTCGGCCGCGGCAGAGCCTCTTGCCGAAAAGGCAAACGTCTGGCTTGTTCCCCAAAAGGAAGGGCACAGCCCTGAAAGCTCTTGCTGCTCTTCACCTACCCTTGGCGCCCAATCAACAGGCACAACAGCAGTGGGGATCTGTGCTTTCCCAGAGACGCAACATCTCATGGCGCTCGGACGCGGCAGAGCCTCTTGCCGAAAAGGCAAACGTCCGGCTCCTTCTCCCACAAGGAAGGGCCCAGCCCTGAAAGCTGTTGCTGCTCTTCACGGTGCCTTGGCACCCTATCGACAGGCAAAACAGCAGTGGGGATCTGTGCTTTCCCAGAGACGCAAGATCTCATGGCACTCGGCCGCGGCAGCGCCTCTTGCCGAAAAGGCAAACGTCCGGCTCCTTCTCCCACAAGGAAGGGCCCAGCCCTGAAAGCTCTTGCTGCTCTTCACGGTGCCTTGGCGCCCTATCTACAGGCACAACAGCAGTGGGGATCTGTGCTTTCCCAGAGACGCAACATCTCATGGCGCTCAGCCACGGCAGAGCCTCTTGCCAAAAAGGCAAACGTCCTGCTCCTTCTCCCACAAGGAAGGGCCCAGCCCTGAAAGCTGTTGCTGCTCTTCACGGTGCCTTGGCGCCCTATCTACAGGCACAACAGCAGTGGGGATCTGTGCTTTCCCAGAGACGCAACATCTCATGGCGCTCACCCGCGGCAGAGCCTCTTGCCGAAAAGGCAAACGTCTGGCTCCTTCTCCCACAAGGAAGGGCCCAGCCCTGAAAGCTCTTGCTGCTCTTCAAGGTGCCTTGGTGCACTATCAACAGGCACAACAGCAGTGGGGATCTGTGCTTTCCCAGAGACGCAACATCTCATGGCGCTCGGCCGCGGCAGCGCCTCTTGCCGAGAAGGCAAACGTCCGGCTCCTTCTCCCACAAGGAAGGGCCCAGCCCTGAAAGCTGTTGCTGCTCTTCACGGTGCCTTGGTGCCCTATCGACAGGCACAACAGCAGTGGGGATCTGTGCTTTCCCAGAGACACAAGATCTCATGGCGCTCGGCCGCGGCAGAGCCTCTTGTCGAAAAGGCAAACGTCTGGCTCCTTCTCCCACAAGGAAGGGCACAGCCCTGAAAGCTCTTGCTGCTCTTCACCTACCCTTGGCGCCCAATCAACAGGCACAACAGCAGTGGGGATCTGTGCTTTCCCAGAGACGCAACATCTCATGGCGTTGAGACGCGGCAGAGCCTCCTGCCGAAAAGGCAAACGTCCTGCTCATTCTCCCACAAGGAAGGGCCCAGCCCTGAAAGCTCTTGCTGCTCTTCACAGTGCCTTGGCGCCCTATCTACAGGCACAACAGCAGTGGGGATCTGTGCTTTCCCAGAGACGCAACATCTCATGGCGCTCGGCCGCGGCAGCGCCTCTTGCCGAAAAGGCAAACGTCCGGCTCCTCCTCCCACAATGAAGGGCCCAGCCCTGAAAGCTCTTGCTGCTCTTCACCTACCCTTGGCGCACTATCCACAGGCACAACAGCAATGGGGATCTGTGCTTTCCCAGAGACGCAACATCTCATGGCGCTCAGCCACGGCAGAGCCTCTTGCCGAAAAGGCAAACGTCCTGCTCCATCTCCCACAAGGAAGGGACCAGCCCTGAAAGCTCTTGCTGCTCTTCACCTACCCTTGGCACCCAATCAACAGGCACAACAGCAGTGGGGATCTGTGCTTTCCCAGAGACGCAACATCTCATGGCGCTCAGACGCGGCAGAGCCTCCTGCCGAAAAGGCAAACGTCCTGCTCATTCTCCCACAAGGAAGGGCCCAGCCCTGAAAGCTCTTGCTGCTCTTCACAGTGCCTTGGCGCCCTATCTACAGGCACAACAGCAGTGGGGATCTGTGCTTTCCCAGAGACGCAACATCTCATGGCGCTCGGCCGCGGCAGCGCCTCTTGCCGAAAAGGCAAACGTCCGGCTCCTTCTCCCACAATGAAGGGCCCAGCCCTGAAAGCTCTTGCTGCTCTTCACCTACCCTTGGCGCACTATCCACAGGCACAACAGCAATGGGGATCTGTGCTTTCCCAGAGACGCAACATCTCATGGCGCTCGGCCACGGCAGAGCCTCTTGCCGAAAAGGCAAACGTCCTGCTCCATCTCCCACAAGGAAGGGACCAGCCCTGAAAGCTCTTGCTGCTCTTCACCTACCCTTGGCGCCCAATCAACAGGCACAACAGCAGTGGGGATCTGTGCTTTCCCAGAGACGCAACATCTCATGGCGCTCAGACGCGGCAGAGCCTCCTGCCGAAAAGGCAAACGTCCTGCTCATTCTCCCACAAGGAAGGGCCCAGCCCTGAAAGCTGTTGCTGCTCTTCACAGTGCCTTGGCGCCCTATCTACAGGCACAACAGCAGTGGGGATCTGTGCTTTCCCAGAGACGCAACATCTCATGGCGCTCGGCCCGCGGCAGCGCCTCTTGCCGAAAAGGCAAACGTCCGGCTCCTTCTCCCACAATGAAGGGCCCAGCCCTGAAAGCTCTTGCTGCTCTTCACTTACACTTGGCGCACTATCTACAGGCACAACAGCAGTGGGGATCTGTGCTTTCCCAGAGACGCAAGATCTCATGGCGCTCGGCCGCGGCAGAGCCTCTTGCCGAAAACGCAAACGTCCGGCTCCTTCTCCCACAAGGAAGGGCCCAGCCCTGAAAGCTGTTGCTGCTCTTAACGGTGCCTTGGTGCCCTATCGACAGGCACAACAGCAGTGGGGATCTGTGCTTTCCCAGAGACACAAGATCTCATGGCGCTCGGCCGCGGCAGAGCCTCTTGTCGAAAAGGCAAACGTCTGGCTCCTTCTCCCACAAGGAAGGGCACAGCCCTGAAAGCTCTTGCTGCTCTTCACCTACCCTTGGCGCCCAATCAACAGGCACAACAGCAGTGGGGATCTGTGCTTTCCCAGAGACGCAACATCTCATGGCGTTGAGACGCGGCAGAGCCTCCTGCCGAAAAGGCAAACGTCCTGCTCATTCTCCCACAAGGAAGGGCCCAGCCCTGAAAGCTCTTGCTGCTCTTCACAGTGCCTTGGCGCCCTATCTACAGGCACAACAGCAGTGGGGATCTGTGCTTTCCCAGAGACGCAACATCTCATGGCGCTCGGCCGCGGCAGCGCCTCTTGCCGAAAAGGCAAACGTCCGGCTCCTCCTCCCACAATGAAGGGCCCAGCCCTGAAAGCTCTTGCTGCTCTTCACCTACCCTTGGCGCACTATCCACAGGCACAACAGCAATGGGGATCTGTGCTTTCCCAGAGACGCAACATCTCATGGCGCTCGGCCACGGCAGAGCCTCTTGCCGAAAAGGCAAACGTCCTGCTCCATCTCCCACAAGGAAGGGACCAGCCCTGAAAGCTCTTGCTGCTCTTCACCTACCCTTGGCACCCAATCAACAGGCACAACAGCAGTGGGGATCTGTGCTTTCCCAGAGACGCAACATCTCATGGCGCTCAGACGCGGCAGAGCCTCCTGCCGAAAAGGCAAACGTCCTGCTCATTCTCCCACAAGGAAGGGCCCAGCCCTGAAAGCTCTTGCTGCTCTTCACAGTGCCTTGGCGCCCTATCTACAGGCACAACAGCAGTGGGGATCTGTGCTTTCCCAGAGACGCAACATCTCATGGCGCTCGGCCGCGGCAGCGCCTCTTGCCGAAAAGGCAAACGTCCGGCTCCTTCTCCCACAATGAAGGGCCCAGCCCTGAAAGCTCTTGCTGCTCTTCACCTACCCTTGGCGCACTATCCACAGGCACAACAGCAATGGGGATCTGTGCTTTCCCAGAGACGCAACATCTCATGGCGCTCGGCCACGGCAGAGCCTCTTGCCGAAAAGGCAAACGTCCTGCTCCATCTCCCACAAGGAAGGGACCAGCCCTGAAAGCTCTTGCTGCTCTTCACCTACCCTTGGCGCCCAATCAACAGGCACAACAGCAGTGGGGATCTGTGCTTTCCCAGAGACGCAACATCTCATGGCGCTCAGACGCGGCAGAGCCTCCTGCCGAAAAGGCAAACGTCCTGCTCATTCTCCCACAAGGAAGGGCCCAGCCCTGAAAGCTGTTGCTGCTCTTCACAGTGCCTTGGCGCCCTATCTACAGGCACAACAGCAGTGGGGATCTGTGCTTTCCCAGAGACGCAACATCTCATGGCGCTCGGCCGCGGCAGCGCCTCTTGCCGAAAAGGCAAACGTCCGGCTCCTTCTCCCACAATGAAGGGCCCAGCCCTGAAAGCTCTTGCTGCTCTTCACTTACACTTGGCGCACTATCTACAGGCACAACAGCAGTGGGGATCTGTGCTTTCCCAGAGACACAAGATCTCATGGCGCTCGGCCGCGGCAGAGCCTCTTGCCGAAAACGCAAACGTCCGGCTCCTTCTCCCACAAGGAAGGGCCCAGCCCTGAAAGCTGTTGCTGCTCTTAACGGTGCCTTGGTGCCCTATCGACAGGCACAACAGCAGTGGGGATCTGTGCTTTCCCAGAGACACAAGATCTCATGGCGCTCGGCCGCGGCAGAGCCTCTTGCCGAAAAGTCAAACGTCTGGCTTGTTCTCCCACAAGGAAGGGCACAGCCCTGAAAGCTCTTGCTGCTCTTCACCTACCCTTGGCGCCCAATCAACAGGCACAACAGCAGTGGGGATCTGTGCTTTCCCAGAGACGCAACATCTCATGGCGCTCGGACGCGGCAGAGCCTCTTGCCGAAAAAGCAAACGTCCGGCTCCTTCTCCCACAAGGAAGGGCCCAGCCCTGAAAGCTCTTGCTGCTCTTCACGGTGCCTTGGCGCCCTATCGACAGGCACAACAGCAGTGGGGATCTGTGCTTTCCCAGAGACGCAACATCTCATGGCGCTCGGCCGCGGCAGAGCCTCCTGCCGAAAAGGCAAACGTCCGGCTCCTTCTCCCACAAGGAAGGGCCCAGCCCTGAAAGCTCTTGCTGCTCTTCACCTACACTTGGCGCACTGTCCACAGGCACAACAGCAATGGGGATCTGTGCTTTCCCAGAGACGCAACATCTCATGGCGCTCGGCCGCGGCAGCGCCTCTTGCCGAAAAGGCAAACGTCCTGCTCCATCTCCCACAAGGAAGGGCCCAGCCCTGAAAGCTCTTGCTGCTCTTCACCTACCCTTGGCGCCCAATCAACAGGCACAACAGCAGTGGGGATCTGTGCTTTCCCAGAGACGCAACATCTCATGGCGCTCAGACGCGGCAGAGCCTCCTGCCGAAAAGGCAAACGTCCTGCTCCTTCTCCCACAAGGAAGGGCCCAGCCCTGAAAGCTCTTGCTGCTCTTCACAGTGCCTTGGCGCCCTATCTACAGGCACAGCAGCAGTGGGGATCTGTGCTTTCCCAGAGACGCAACATCTCATGGCGCTCGGCCGCGGCAGCGCCTCTTGCCGAAAAGGCAAACGTCCGGCTCCTTCTCCCACAAGGAAGGGCCCAGCCCTGAAAGCTCTTGCTGCTCTTCACCTACCCTTGGCGCACTATCTACAGGCACAACAGCAGTGGGGATCTGTGCTTTCCCAGAGACACAAGATCTCATGGCGCTCGGCCGCGGCAGAGCCTCTTGTCGAAAAGGCAAACGTCTGGCTCCTTCTCCCACAATGAAGGGCCCAGCCCTGAAAGCTCTTGCTGCTCTTCACCTACCCTTGGCGCCCAATCAACAGGCACAACAGCAGTGGGGATCTGTGCTTTCCCAGAGACGCAACATCTCATGGCGTTGAGACGCGGCAGAGCCTCCTGCCGAAAAGGCAAACGTCCTGCTCATTCTCCCACAAGGAAGGGCCCAGCCCTGAAAGCTCTTGCTGCTCTTCATAGTGCCTTGGCGCCCTATCTACAGGCACAACAGCAGTGGGGATCTGTGCTTTCCCAGAGACGCAACATCTCATGGCGCTCGGCCGCGGCAGCGCCTCTTGCCGAAAAGGCAAACGTCCGGCTCCTCCTCCCACAATGAAGGGCCCAGCCCTGAAAGCTCTTGCTGCTCTTCACCTACCCTTGGCGCACTATCCACAGGCACAACAGCAATGGGGATCTGTGCTTTCCCAGAGACGCAACATCTCATGGCGCTCGGCCACGGCAGAGCCTCTTGCCGAAAAGGCAAACGTCCTGCTCCATCTCCCACAAGGAAGGGACCAGCCCTGAAAGCTCTTGCTGCTCTTCACCTACCCTTGGCGCCCAATCAACAGGCACAACAGCAGTGGGGATCTGTGCTTTCCCAGAGACGCAACATCTCATGGCGCTCAGACGCGGCAGAGCCTCCTGCCGAAAAGGCAAACGTCCTGCTCATTCTCCCACAAGGAAGGGCCCAGCCCTGAAAGCTCTTGCTGCTCTTCACAGTGCCTTGGCGCCCTATCTACAGGCACAACAGCAGTGGGGATCTGTGCTTTCCCAGAGACGCAACATCTCATGGCGCTCGGCCGCGGCAGCGCCTCTTGCCGAAAAGGCAAACGTCCGGCTCCTTCTCCCACAATGAAGGGCCCAGCCCTGAAAGCTCTTGCTGCTCTTCACCTACCCTTGGCGCACTATCCACAGGCACAACAGCAATGGGGATCTGTGCTTTCCCAGAGACGCAACATCTCATGGCGCTCGGCCACGGCAGAGCCTCTTGCCGAAAAGGCAAACGTCCTGCTCCATCTCCCACAAGGAAGGGACCAGCCCTGAAAGCTCTTGCTGCTCTTCACCTACCCTTGGCGCCCAATCAACAGGCACAACAGCAGTGGGGATCTGTGCTTTCCCAGAGACGCAACATCTCATGGCGCTCAGACGCGGCAGAGCCTCCTGCCGAAAAGGCAAACGTCCTGCTCATTCTCCCACAAGGAAGGGCCCAGCCCTGAAAGCTGTTGCTGCTCTTCACAGTGCCTTGGCGCCCTATCTACAGGCACAACAGCAGTGGGGATCTGTGCTTTCCCAGAGACGCAACATCTCATGGCGCTCGGCCGCGGCAGCGCCTCTTGCCGAAAAGGCAAACGTCCGGCTCCTTCTCCCACAATGAAGGGCCCAGCCCTGAAAGCTCTTGCTGCTCTTCACTTACACTTGGCGCACTATGTACAGGCACAACAGCAGTGGGGATCTGTGCTTTCCCAGAGACGCAAGATCTCATGGCGCTCGGCCGCGGCAGAGCCTCTTGCCGAAAACGCAAACGTCCGGCTCCTTCTCCCACAAGGAAGGGCCCAGCCCTGAAAGCTGTTGCTGCTCTTCACGGTGCCTTGGTGCCCTATCGACAGGCACAACAGCAGTGGGGATCTGTGCTTTCCCAGAGACACAAGATCTCATGGCGCTCGGCCGCGGCAGAGCCTCTTGCCGAAAAGGCAAACGTCTGGCTTGTTCTCCCACAAGGAAGGGCACAGCCCTGAAAGCTCTTGCTGCTCTTCACCTACCCTTGGCGCCCAATCAACAGGCACAACAGCAGTGGGGATCTGTGCTTTCCCAGAGACGCAACATCTCATGGTGCTCGGACGCGGCAGAGCCTCTTGCCGAAAAAGCAAACGTCCGGCTCCTTCTCCCACAAGGAAGGGCCCAGCCCTGAAAGCTCTTGCTGCTCTTCACGGTGCCTTGGCGCCCTATCGACAGGCACAACAGCAGTGGGGATCTGTGCTTTCCCAGAGACGCAACATCTCATGGCGCTCGGCCGCGGCAGAGCCTCCTGCCGAAAAGGCAAACGTCCGGCTCCTTCTCCCACAAGGAAGGGCCCAGCCCTGAAAGCTCTTGCTGCTCTTCACCTACCCTTGGCGCACTGTCCACAGGCACAACAGCAATGGGGATCTGTGCTTTCCCAGAGACGCAACATCTCATGGCGCTCGGCCGCGGCAGCGCCTCTTGCCGAAAAGGCAAACGTCCTGCTCCATCTCCCACAAGGAAGGGACCAGCCCTGAAAGCTCTTGCTGCTCTTCACCTACCCTTGGCGCCCAATCAACAGGCACAACAGCAGTGGGGATCTGTGCTTTCCCAGAGACGCAACATCTCATGGCGCTCAGACGCGGCAGAGCCTCCTGCCGAAAAGGCAAACGTCCTGCTCCTTCTCCCACAAGGAAGGGCCCAGCCCTGAAAGCTCTTGCTGCTCTTCACAGTGCCTTGGCGCCCTATCTACAGGCACAACAGCAGTGGGGATCTGTGCTTTCCCAGAGACGCAAGATCTCATGGCGCTCGGCCGCGGCAGAGCCTCTTGCCGAAAACGCAAACGTCCGGCTCCTTCTCCCACAAGGAAGGGCCCAGCCCTGAAAGCTGTTGCTGCTCTTCACGGTGCCTTGGTGCCCTATCGACAGGCACAACAGCAGTGGGGATCTGTGCTTTCCCAGAGACACAAGATCTCATGGCGCTCGGCCGCGGCAGAGCCTCTTGCCGAAAAGGCAAACGTCTGGCTTGTTCCCCAAAAGGAAGGGCACAGCCCTGAAAGCTCTTGCTGCTCTTCACCTACCCTTGGCGCCCAATCAACAGGCACAACAGCAGTGGGGATCTGTGCTTTCCCAGAGACGCAACATCTCATGGCGCTCGGACGCGGCAGAGCCTCTTGCCGAAAAGGCAAACGTCCGGCTCCTTCTCCCACAAGGAAGGGCCCAGCCCTGAAAGCTGTTGCTGCTCTTCACAGTGCCTTGGCGCCCTATCTACAAGCACAACAGCAGTGGGGATCTGTGCTTTCCCAGAGACGCAAGATCTCATGGCGCTCGGCCGCGGCAGCGCCTCTTGCCGAAAAGGCAAACGTCCGGCTCCTTCTCCCACAATGAAGGGCCCAGCCCTGAAAGCTCTTGCTGCTCTTCACGTACCCTTGGCGCACTATCGACAGGCACAACAGCAGTGGGGATCTGTGCTTTCCCAGAGACGCAAGATCTCATGGCGCTCGGCCGCGGCAGAGCCTCTTGCCGAAAAGGCAAACGTCCGGCTCCTTCTCCCACAAGGAAGGGCCCAGCCCTGAAAGCTGTTGCTGCTCTTCACGGTGCCTTGGTGCCCTATCTACAGGCACAACAGCAGTGGGGATCTGTGCTTTCCCAGAGACACAAGATCTCATGGCGCTCGGCCGCGGCAGAGCCTCTTGCCGAAAAGGCAAACGTCTGGCTTGTTCTCCCACAAGGAAGGGCCCAGCCCTGAAAGCTCTTGCTGCTCTTCACCTACCCTTGGCGCCCAATCAACAGGCACAACAGCAGTGGGGATCTGTGCTTTCCCAGAGACGCAAGATCTCATGGCGCTCGGCCGCGGCAGAGCCTCTTGCCGAAAAGGCAAACGTCCGGCTCCTTCTCCCACAAGGAAGGGCCCAGCCCTGAAAGCTGTTGCTGCTCTTCACGGTGCCTTGGTGCCCTATCGACAGGCACAACAGCAGTGGGGATCTGTGCTTTCCCAGAGACACAAGATCTCATGGCGCTCGGCCGCGGCAGAGCCTCTTGCCGAAAAGGCAAACGTCTGGCTTGTTCCCCAAAAGGAAGGGCCCAGCCCTGAAAGCTCTTGCTGCTCTTCACCTACCCTTGGCGCCCAATCAACAGGCACAACAGCAGTGGGGATCTGTGCTTTCCCAGAGACGCAACATCTCATGGCGCTCGGCCGCGGCAGCGCCTCTTGCCGAAAAGGCAAACGTCCGGCTCCTTCTCCCACAATGAAGGGCCCAGCCCTGAAAGCTCTTGCTGCTCTTCACCTACCCTTGGCGCACTATCCACAGGCACAACAGCAGTGGGGATCTGTGCTTTCCCAGAGACGCAACATCTCATGGCGCTCGGCCACGGCAGAGCCTCTTGCCGAAAAGGCAAACGTCCTGCTCCATCTCCCACAAGGAAGGGACCAGCCCTGAAAGCTCTTGCTGCTCTTCACCTACCCTTGGCGCCCAATCAACAGGCACAACAGCAGTGGGGATCTGTGCTTTCCCAGAGACGCAACATCTCATGGCGCTCAGACGCGGCAGAGCCTCTTGCCAAAAAGGCAAACGTCCGGCTCCTTCTCCCACAATGAAGGGCCCAGCCCTGAAAGCTCTTGCTGCTCTTCACCTACCCTTGGCGCCCTATCTACAGGCACAACAGCAGTGGGGATCTGTGCTTTCCCAGAGACGCAAGATCTCATGGCGCTCGGCCGCTGCAGAGCCTCTTGCCGAAAAGGCAAACGTCCGGCTCCTTCTCCCACAAGGAAGGGCCCAGCCCTGAAAGCTGTTGCTGCTCTTCACGGTGCCTTGGCGCACTATCTACAGGCACAACAGCAGTGGGGATCTGTGCTTTCCCAGAGACGCAACATCTCATGGAGCTCGGCCGCGGCAGAGCCTCTTGCCGAAAAGGCAAACGTCCGGCTCCTTCTCCCACAAGGAAGGGCCCAGCCCTGAAAGCTCTTGCTGCTCTTCACGGTGCCTTGGCACCCTATCGACAGGCACAACAGCAGTGGGGATCTGTGCTTTCCCAGAGACGCAAGATCTCATGGCGCTCGACCGCGGCAGCGCCTCTTGCCGAAAAGGCAAACGTCCTGCTCCTTCTCCCACAAGGAAGGGCCCAGCCCTGAAAGCTCTTGCGGCTCTTCACCTACCCTTGGCGCACTATCTACAGGCACAACAGCAGTGGGGATCTGTGCTTTCCCAGAGACGCAACATCTCATGGCGCTCGGCCGCGGCAGAGCCTCCTGCCGAAAAGGCAAACGTCCTGCTCATTCTCCCACAATGAAGGGCCCAGCCCTGAAAGCTCTTGCTGCTGTTCACGGTGCCTTGGCACCCTATCTACAGGCACAACAGCAGTGGGGATCTGTGCTTTCCCAGAGACGCAACATCTCATGGCGCTCGGCCGCGGCAGCGCCTCTTGCCGAAAAGGCAAACGTCCGGCTCCTTCTCCCACAAGGAAGGGCCCAGCCCTAAAAGCTCTTGCTGCTCTTCACAGTGCCTTGGCGCACTATCTACAGGCACAACAGCAGTGGGGATCTGTGCTTTCCCAGAGACGCAAGATCTCATGGCGCTCGGCCGCGGCAGACCCTCTTGCCAAAAAGGCAAACGTCCGGCTCCTTCTCCCACAAGGAAGAGCCCAGCCCTGAATGCTCTTGCTGCTCTTTACGGTGCCTTGGCACCCTATCTACAGGCACAACAGCAGTGGGGATCTGTGCTTTCCCAGAGACGCAAGATCTCATGGCGCTCGGCCGCGGCAGAGCCTCTTGCCGAAAAGGCAAACGTCCGGCTCCTTCTCCCACAAGGAAGGGCCCAGCCCTGAAAGCTCTTGCTGCTCTTCACGGTGCCTTGGTGCCCTATCGACAGGCACAACAGCAGTGGGGATCTGTGCGTTCCCAGAGACACAAGATCTCAAGGCGCTCGGCCGCTGCAGAGCCTTTTGCCGAAAAAGCAAACGTCCGGCTCCTTCTCCCACAAGGAAGGGCACAGCCCTGAAAGCTCTTGCTGCTCTTCACCTACCCTTGGCGCCCAATCAACAGGCACAACAGCAGTGGGGATCTGTGCTTTCCAGAGACGCAACATCTCATGGCGCTCGGACGCGGCAGAGCCTCTTGCCGAAAAGGCAAACGTCCGGCTCCTTCTCTCACAAGGAAGGGCCCAGCCCTGAAAGCTCTTGCTGCTCTTCACGGTGCCTTGGCACCCTATCGACAGGCAAAACAGCAGTGGGGATCTGTGCTTTCCCAGAGACGCAAGATCTCATGGCGCTCAGCCGCGGCAGCGCCTCTTGCCGAGAAGGCAAACGTCCGGCTCCTTCTCCCACAAGGAAGGGCCCAGCCCTGAAAGCTCTTGCTGCTCTTCACGGTGCCTTGGCGCCCTATCTACAGGCACAACAGCAGTGGGGATCTGTGCTTTCCCAGAGACGCAACATCTCATGGCGCTCGGCCGCGGCAGAGCCTCTTGCCAAAAAGGCAAACGTCCTGCTCATTCTCCCACAAGGAAGGGCCCAGCCCTGAAAGCTCTTGCTGCTCTTCACGGTGCCTTGGCGCCCTATCTACAGGCACAACAGCAGTGGGGATCTGTGCTTTCCCAGAGACGCAACATCTCATGGCTCTCGGCCGCGGCAGAGCCTCTTGCCGAAAAGGCAAACGTCCGGCTCCTTCTCCCACAAGGAAGGGCCCAGCCCTGAAAGCTGTTGCTGCTCTTCACGGTGCCTTGGCGCACTATCTACAGGCACAACAGCAGTGGGGATCTGTGCTTTCCCAGAGACGCAAGATCTCATGGCGCTCGGCCGCGGCAGCGCCTCTTGCCGAGAAGGCAAACGTCCGGCTCCTTCTCCCACAAGGAAGGGCCCAGCCCTGAAAGCTCTTGCTGCTCTTCACGGTGCCTTGGCGCCCTATCTACAGGCACAACAGGAGTGGGGATCTGTGCTTTCCCAGAGACGCAACATCTCATGGAGCTCGGCCGCGGCAGAGCCTCTTGCCGAAAAGGCAAACGTCCGGCTCCTTCTCCCACAAGGAAGGGCCCAGCCCTGAAAGCTCTTGCTGCTCTTCACGGTGCCTTGGCACCCTATCGACAGGCACAACAGCAGTGGGGATCTGTGCTTTCCCAGAGACGCAAGATCTCATGGCGCTCGGCCGCGGCAGCGCCTCTTGCCGAAAAGGCAAACGTCCGGCTCCTTCTCCCACAAGGAAGGGCCCAGCCCTGAAAGCTCTTGCGGCTCTTCACCTACCCTTGGCGCACTATCTACAGGCACAACAGCAGTGGGGATCTGTGCTTTCCCAGAGACGCAACATCTCATGGCGCTCGGCCGCGGCAGAGCCTCCTGCCGAAAAGGCAAACGTCCTGCTCATTCTCCCACAATGAAGGGCCCAGCCCTGAAAGCTCTTGCTGCTGTTCACGGTGCCTTGGCACCCTATCTACAGGCACAACAGCAGTGGGGATCTGTGCTTTCCCAGAGACGCAACATCTCATGGCGCTCGGCCGCGGCAGCGCCTCTTGCTGAAAAGGCAAACGTCCGGCTCCTTCTCCCACAAGGAAGGGCCCAGCCCTAAAAGCTCTTGCTGCTCTTCACAGTGCCTTGGCGCCCTATCTACAGGCACAACAGCAGTGGGGATCTGTGCTTTCCCAGAGACGCAACATCTCATGGCGCTCGGCCGCGGCAGAGCCTCTTGTCGAAAAGGCAAACGTCCGGCTCCTTCTCCCACATGGAAGGGCCCAGCCCTGAAAGCTCTTGCTGCTCTTCACCTACCCTTGGCGCCCTATCTACAGGCACAACAGCAGTGGGGATCTGTGCTTTCCCAGAGACGCAAGATCTCATGGCGCTCGGCCGCGGCAGACCCTCTTGCCAAAAAGGCAAACGTCCGGCTCCTTCTCCCACAAGGAAGGGCCCAGCCCTGAATGCTCTTGCTGCTCTTTACGGTGCCTTGGCACCCTATCTACAGGCACAACAGCAGTGGGGATCTGTGCTTTCCCAGAGACGCAAGATCTCATTGAGCTCGGCCGCGGCAGAGCCTCTTGCCGAGAAGGCAAACGTCCGGCTCCTTCTCCCACAAGGAAGGGCCCAGCCCTGAAAGCTCTTGCTGCTCTTCACGGTGCCTTGGTGCCCTATCTACAGGCACAACAGCAGTGGGGATCTGTGCGTTCCCAGAGACACAAGATCTCAAGGCGCTCGGCCGCTGCAGAGCCTTTTGCCGAAAAAGCAAACGTCCGGCTCCTTCTCCCACAAGGAAGGGCACAGCCCTGAAAGCTCTTGCTGCTCTTCACCTACCCTTGGCGCCCAATCTACAGGCACAACAGCAGTGGGGATCTGTGCTTTCCCAGAGACGCAAGATCTCATGGCGCTCGGCCGTGGCAGAGCCTCTTGCCGAAAAGGCAAACATCCTGCTCATTCTCCCACAAGGAAGGGCCCAGCCCTGAAAGCTCTTGCTGCTCTTCACGGTGCCTTGGTGCCCTATCGACAGGCACAACAGCAGTGGGGATCTGTGCTTTCCCAGAGACACAAGATCTCATGGCGCTCGGCCGCGGCAGAGCCTCTTGCCGAAAAGGCAAACGTCTGGCTTGTTCTCCCACAAGGAAGGGCCCAGCCCTGAAAGCTCTTGCTGCTCTTCACCTACCCTTGGCGCCCAATCAACAGGCACAACAGCAGTGGGGATCTGTGCTTTCCCAGAGACGCAAGATCTCATGGCGCTCGGCCGCGGCAGAGCCTCTTGCCGAAAAGGCAAACGTCCGGCTCCTTCTCCCACAAGGAAGGGCCCAGCCCTGAAAGCTGTTGCTGCTCTTCACGGTGCCTTGGTGCCCTATCGACAGGCACAACAGCAGTGGGGATCTGTGCTTTCCCAGAGACACAAGATCTCATGGCGCTCGGCCGCGGCAGAGCCTCTTGCCGAAAAGGCAAACGTCTGGCTTGTTCCCCAAAAGGAAGGGCCCAGCCCTGAAAGCTCTTGCTGCTCTTCACCTACCCTTGGCGCCCAATCAACAGGCACAACAGCAGTGGGGATCTGTGCTTTCCCAGAGACGCAACATCTCATGGCGCTCGGCCGCGGCAGCGCCTCTTGCCGAAAAGGCAAACGTCCGGCTCCTTCTCCCACAATGAAGGGCCCAGCCCTGAAAGCTCTTGCTGCTCTTCACCTACCCTTGGCGCACTATCCACAGGCACAACAGCAGTGGGGATCTGTGCTTTCCCAGAGACGCAACATCTCATGGCGCTCGGCCACGGCAGAGCCTCTTGCCGAAAAGGCAAACGTCCTGCTCCATCTCCCACAAGGAAGGGACCAGCCCTGAAAGCTCTTGCTGCTCTTCACCTACCCTTGGCGCCCAATCAACAGGCACAACAGCAGTGGGGATCTGTGCTTTCCCAGAGACGCAACATCTCATGGCGCTCAGACGCGGCAGAGCCTACTGCCGAAAAGGCAAACGTCCGGCTCCTTCTCCCACAATGAAGGGCCCAGCCCTGAAAGCTCTTGCTGCTCTTCACCTACCCTTGGCGCCCTATCTACAGGCACAACAGCAGTGGGGATCTGTGCTTTCCCAGAGACGCAAGATCTCATGGCGCTCGGCCGCTGCAGAGCCTCTTGCCGAAAAGGCAAACGTCCGGCTCCTTCTCCCACAAGGAAGGGCCCAGCCCTGAAAGCTGTTGCTGCTCTTCACGGTGCCTTGGCGCACTATCTACAGGCACAACAGCAGTGGGGATCTGTGCTTTCCCAGAGACGCAACATCTCATGGAGCTCGGCCACGGCAGAGCCTCTTGCCGAAAAGGCAAACGTCCGGCTCCTTCTCCCACAAGGAAGGGCCCAGCCCTGAAAGCTCTTGCTGCTCTTCACGGTGCCTTGGCACCCTATCGACAGGCACAACAGCAGTGGGGATCTGTGCTTTCCCAGAGACGCAAGATCTCATGGCGCTCGACCGCGGCAGCGCCTCTTGCCGAAAAGGCAAACGTCCTGCTCCTTCTCCCACAAGGAAGGGCCCAGCCCTGAAAGCTCTTGCGGCTCTTCACCTACCCTTGGCGCACTATCTACAGGCACAACAGCAGTGGGGATCTGTGCTTTCCCAGAGACGCAACATCTCATGGCGCTCGGCCGCGGCAGAGCCTCCTGCCGAAAAGGCAAACGTCCTGCTCATTCTCCCACAATGAAGGGCCCAGCCCTGAAAGCTCTTGCTGCTGTTCACGGTGCCTTGGCACCCTATCTACAGGCACAACAGCAGTGGGGATCTGTGCTTTCCCAGAGACGCAACATCTCATGGCGCTCGGCCGCGGCAGCGCCTCTTGCCGAAAAGGCAAACGTCCGGCTCCTTCTCCCACAAGGAAGGGCCCAGCCCTAAAAGCTCTTGCTGCTCTTCACAGTGCCTTGGCGCACTATCTACAGGCACAACAGCAGTGGGGATCTGTGCTTTCCCAGAGACGCAAGATCTCATGGCGCTCGGCCGCGGCAGACCCTCTTGCCAAAAAGGCAAACGTCCGGCTCCTTCTCCCACAAGGAAGAGCCCAGCCCTGAATGCTCTTGCTGCTCTTTACGGTGCCTTGGCACCCTATCTACAGGCACAACAGCAGTGGGGATCTGTGCTTTCCCAGAGACGCAAGATCTCATGGCGCTCGGCCGCGGCAGAGCCTCTTGCCGAAAAGGCAAACGTCCGGCTCCTTCTCCCACAAGGAAGGGCCCAGCCCTGAAAGCTCTTGCTGCTCTTCACGGTGCCTTGGTGCCCTATCGACAGGCACAACAGCAGTGGGGATCTGTGCGTTCCCAGAGACACAAGATCTCAAGGCGCTCGGCCGCTGCAGAGCCTTTTGCCGAAAAAGCAAACGTCCGGCTCCTTCTCCCACAAGGAAGGGCACAGCCCTGAAAGCTCTTGCTGCTCTTCACCTACCCTTGGCGCCCAATCAACAGGCACAACAGCAGTGGGGATCTGTGCTTTCCAGAGACGCAACATCTCATGGCGCTCGGACGCGGCAGAGCCTCTTGCCGAAAAGGCAAACGTCCGGCTCCTTCTCTCACAAGGAAGGGCCCAGCCCTGAAAGCTCTTGCTGCTCTTCACGGTGCCTTGGCACCCTATCGACAGGCAAAACAGCAGTGGGGATCTGTGCTTTCCCAGAGACGCAAGATCTCATGGCGCTCAGCCGCGGCAGCGCCTCTTGCCGAGAAGGCAAACGTCCGGCTCCTTCTCCCACAAGGAAGGGCCCAGCCCTGAAAGCTCTTGCTGCTCTTCACGGTGCCTTGGCGCCCTATCTACAGGCACAACAGCAGTGGGGATCTGTGCTTTCCCAGAGACGCAACATCTCATGGCGCTCGGCCGCGGCAGAGCCTCTTGCCAAAAAGGCAAACGTCCTGCTCATTCTCCCACAAGGAAGGGCCCAGCCCTGAAAGCTCTTGCTGCTCTTCACGGTGCCTTGGCGCCCTATCTACAGGCACAACAGCAGTGGGGATCTGTGCTTTCCCAGAGACGCAACATCTCATGGCTCTCGGCCGCGGCAGAGCCTCTTGCCGAAAAGGCAAACGTCCGGCTCCTTCTCCCACAAGGAAGGGCCCAGCCCTGAAAGCTCTTGCTGCTCTTCACGGTGCCTTGGCGCACTATCTACAGGCACAACAGCAGTGGGGATCTGTGCTTTCCCAGAGACGCAAGATCTCATGGCGCTCGGCCGCGGCAGCGCCTCTTGCCGAGAAGGCAAACGTCCGGCTCCTTCTCCCACAAGGAAGGGCCCAGCCCTGAAAGCTCTTGCTGCTCTTCACGGTGCCTTGGCGCCCTATCTACAGGCACAACAGGAGTGGGGATCTGTGCTTTCCCAGAGACGCAACATCTCATGGAGCTCGGCCGCGGCAGAGCCTCTTGCCGAAAAGGCAAACGTCCGGCTCCTTCTCCCACAAGGAAGGGCCCAGCCCTGAAAGCTCTTGCTGCTCTTCACGGTGCCTTGGCACCCTATCGACAGGCACAACAGCAGTGGGGATCTGTGCTTTCCCAGAGACGCAAGATCTCATGGCGCTCGGCCGCGGCAGCGCCTCTTGCCGAAAAGGCAAACGTCCGGCTCCTTCTCCCACAAGGAAGGGCCCAGCCCTGAAAGCTCTTGCGGCTCTTCACCTACCCTTGGCGCACTATCTACAGGCACAACAGCAGTGGGGATCTGTGCTTTCCCAGAGACGCAACATCTCATGGCGCTCGGCCGCGGCAGAGCCTCCTGCCGAAAAGGCAAACGTCCTGCTCATTCTCCCACAATGAAGGGCCCAGCCCTGAAAGCTCTTGCTGCTGTTCACGGTGCCTTGGCACCCTATCTACAGGCACAACAGCAGTGGGGATCTGTGCTTTCCCAGAGACGCAACATCTCATGGCGCTCGGCCGCGGCAGCGCCTCTTGCTGAAAAGGCAAACGTCCGGCTCCTTCTCCCACAAGGAAGGGCCCAGCCCTAAAAGCTCTTGCTGCTCTTCACAGTGCCTTGGCGCCCTATCTACAGGCACAACAGCAGTGGGGATCTGTGCTTTCCCAGAGACGCAAGATCTCATGGCGCTCGGCCGCGGCAGACCCTCTTGCCAAAAAGGCAAACGTCCGGCTCCTTCTCCCACAAGGAAGGGCCCAGCCCTGAATGCTCTTGCTGCTCTTTACGGTGCCTTGGCACCCTATCTACAGGCACAACAGCAGTGGGGATCTGTGCTTTCCCAGAGACGCAAGATCTCATTGAGCTCGGCCGCGGCAGAGCCTCTTGCCGAGAAGGCAAACGTCCGGCTCCTTCTCCCACAAGGAAGGGCCCAGCCCTGAAAGCTCTTGCTGCTCTTCACGGTGCCTTGGTGCCCTATCTACAGGCACAACAGCAGTGGGGATCTGTGCGTTCCCAGAGACACAAGATCTCAAGGCGCTCGGCCGCTGCAGAGCCTTTTGCCGAAAAAGCAAACGTCCGGCTCCTTCTCCCACAAGGAAGGGCACAGCCCTGAAAGCTCTTGCTGCTCTTCACCTACCCTTGGCGCCCAATCTACAGGCACAACAGCAGTGGGGATCTGTGCTTTCCCAGAGACGCAACATCTCATGGCGCTCGGCCGTGGCAGAGCCTCTTGCCGAAAAGGCAAACATCCTGCTCATTCTCCCACAAGGAAGGGCCCAGCCCTGAAAGCTCTTGCTGCTCTTCACGGTGCCTTGGTGCCCTATCGACAGGCACAACAGCAGTGGGGATCTGTGCTTTCCCAGAGACACAAGATCTCATGGCGCTCGGCCGCGGCAGAGCCTCTTGCCGAAAAGGCAAACGTCTGGCTTGTTCTCCCACAAGGAAGGGCCCAGCCCTGAAAGCTCTTGCTGCTCTTCACCTACCCTTGGCGCCCAATCAACAGGCACAACAGCAGTGGGGATCTGTGCTTTCCCAGAGACGCAAGATCTCATGGCGCTCGGCCGCGGCAGAGCCTCTTGCCGAAAAGGCAAACGTCCGGCTCCTTCTCCCACAAGGAAGGGCCCAGCCCTGAAAGCTGTTGCTGCTCTTCACGGTGCCTTGGTGCCCTATCGACAGGCACAACAGCAGTGGGGATCTGTGCTTTCCCAGAGACACAAGATCTCATGGCGCTCGGCCGCGGCAGAGCCTCTTGCCGAAAAGGCAAACGTCTGGCTTGTTCCCCAAAAGGAAGGGCCCAGCCCTGAAAGCTCTTGCTGCTCTTCACCTACCCTTGGCGCCCAATCAACAGGCACAACAGCAGTGGGGATCTGTGCTTTCCCAGAGACGCAACATCTCATGGCGCTCGGCCGCGGCAGCGCCTCTTGCCGAAAAGGCAAACGTCCGGCTCCTTCTCCCACAATGAAGGGCCCAGCCCTGAAAGCTCTTGCTGCTCTTCACCTACCCTTGGCGCACTATCCACAGGCACAACAGCAGTGGGGATCTGTGCTTTCCCAGAGACGCAACATCTCATGGCGCTCGGCCACGGCAGAGCCTCTTGCCGAAAAGGCAAACGTCCTGCTCCATCTCCCACAAGGAAGGGACCAGCCCTGAAAGCTCTTGCTGCTCTTCACCTACCCTTGGCGCCCAATCAACAGGCACAACAGCAGTGGGGATCTGTGCTTTCCCAGAGACGCAACATCTCATGGCGCTCAGACGCGGCAGAGCCTACTGCCGAAAAGGCAAACGTCCGGCTCCTTCTCCCACAATGAAGGGCCCAGCCCTGAAAGCTCTTGCTGCTCTTCACCTACCCTTGGCGCCCTATCTACAGGCACAACAGCAGTGGGGATCTGTGCTTTCCCAGAGACGCAAGATCTCATGGCGCTCGGCCGCTGCAGAGCCTCTTGCCGAAAAGGCAAACGTCCGGCTCCTTCTCCCACAAGGAAGGGCCCAGCCCTGAAAGCTGTTGCTGCTCTTCACGGTGCCTTGGCGCACTATCTACAGGCACAACAGCAGTGGGGATCTGTGCTTTCCCAGAGACGCAACATCTCATGGAGCTCGGCCACGGCAGAGCCTCTTGCCGAAAAGGCAAACGTCCGGCTCCTTCTCCCACAAGGAAGGGCCCAGCCCTGAAAGCTCTTGCTGCTCTTCACGGTGCCTTGGCACCCTATCGACAGGCACAACAGCAGTGGGGATCTGTGCTTTCCCAGAGACGCAAGATCTCATGGCGCTCGACCGCGGCAGCGCCTCTTGCCGAAAAGGCAAACGTCCTGCTCCTTCTCCCACAAGGAAGGGCCCAGCCCTGAAAGCTCTTGCGGCTCTTCACCTACCCTTGGCGCACTATCTACAGGCACAACAGCAGTGGGGATCTGTGCTTTCCCAGAGACGCAACATCTCATGGCGCTCGGCCGCGGCAGAGCCTCCTGCCGAAAAGGCAAACGTCCTGCTCATTCTCCCACAATGAAGGGCCCAGCCCTGAAAGCTCTTGCTGCTGTTCACGGTGCCTTGGCACCCTATCTACAGGCACAACAGCAGTGGGGATCTGTGCTTTCCCAGAGACGCAACATCTCATGGCGCTCGGCCGCGGCAGCGCCTCTTGCCGAAAAGGCAAACGTCCGGCTCCTTCTCCCACAAGGAAGGGCCCAGCCCTAAAAGCTCTTGCTGCTCTTCACCTACCCTTGGCGCCCTATCTACAGGCACAACAGCAGTGGGGATCTGTGCTTTCCCAGAGACGCAAGATCTCATGGCGCTCGGCCGCGGCAGACCCTCTTGCCAAAAAGGCAAACGTCCGGCTCCTTCTCCCACAAGGAAGGGCCCAGCCCTGAATGCTCTTGCTGCTCTTTACGGTGCCTTGGCACCCTATCTACAGGCACAACAGCAGTGGGGATCTGTGCTTTCCCAGAGACGCAAGATCTCATTGAGCTCGGCCGCGGCAGAGCCTCTTGCCGAGAAGGCAAACGTCCGGCTCCTTCTCCCACAAGGAAGGGCCCAGCCCTGAAAGCTCTTGCTGCTCTTCACGGTGCCTTGGTGCCCTATCTACAGGCACAACAGCAGTGGGGATCTGTGCGTTCCCAGAGACACAAGATCTCAAGGCGCTCGGCCGCTGCAGAGCCTTTTGCCGAAAAAGCAAACGTCCGGCTCCTTCTCCCACAAGGAAGGGCACAGCCCTGAAAGCTCTTGCTGCTCTTCACCTACCCTTGGCGCCCAATCTACAGGCACAACAGCAGTGGGGATCTGTGCTTTCCCAGAGACGCAACATCTCATGGCGCTCGGCCGTGGCAGAGCCTCTTGCCGAAAAGGCAAACATCCTGCTCATTCTCCCACAAGGAAGGGCCCAGCCCTGAAAGCTCTTGCTGCTCTTCACGGTGCCTTGGTGCCCTATCGACAGGCACAACAGCAGTGGGGATCTGTGCTTTCCCAGAGACACAAGATCTCATGGCGCTCGGCCGCGGCAGAGCCTCTTGCCGAAAAGGCAAACGTCTGGCTTGTTCTCCCACAAGGAAGGGCCCAGCCCTGAAAGCTCTTGCTGCTCTTCACCTACCCTTGGCGCCCAATCAACAGGCACAACAGCAGTGGGGATCTGTGCTTTCCCAGAGACGCAAGATCTCATGGCGCTCGGCCGCGGCAGAGCCTCTTGCCGAAAAGGCAAACGTCCGGCTCCTTCTCCCACAAGGAAGGGCCCAGCCCTGAAAGCTGTTGCTGCTCTTCACGGTGCCTTGGTGCCCTATCGACAGGCACAACAGCAGTGGGGATCTGTGCTTTCCCAGAGACACAAGATCTCATGGCGCTCGGCCGCGGCAGAGCCTCTTGCCGAAAAGGCAAACGTCTGGCTTGTTCCCCAAAAGGAAGGGCCCAGCCCTGAAAGCTCTTGCTGCTCTTCACCTACCCTTGGCGCCCAATCAACAGGCACAACAGCAGTGTGGATCTGTGCTTTCCCAGAGACGCAACATCTCATGGCGCTCGGCCGCGGCAGCGCCTCTTGCCGAAAAGGCAAACGTCCGGCTCCTTCTCCCACAATGAAGGGCCCAGCCCTGAAAGCTCTTGCTGCTCTTCACCTACCCTTGGCGCACTATCCACAGGCACAACAGCAGTGGGGATCTGTGCTTTCCCAGAGACGCAACATCTCATGGCGCTCGGCCACGGCAGAGCCTCTTGCCGAAAAGGCAAACGTCCTGCTCCATCTCCCACAAGGAAGGGACCAGCCCTGAAAGCTCTTGCTGCTCTTCACCTACCCTTGGCGCCCAATCAACAGGCACAACAGCAGTGGGGATCTGTGCTTTCCCAGAGACGCAAGATCTCATGGCGCTCGGCCGCGGCAGAGCCTCTTGCCGAAAAGGCAAACGTCCGGCTCCTTCTCCCACAAGGAAGGGCCCAGCCCTGAAAGCTCTTGCTGCTCTTCACGGTGCCTTGGTGCCCTATCGACAGGCACAACAGCAGTGGGGATCTGTGCGTTCCCAGAGACACAAGATCTCAAGGCGCTCGGCCGCTGCAGAGCCTTTTGCCGAAAAAGCAAACGTCCGGCTCCTTCTCCCACAAGGAAGGGCACAGCCCTGAAAGCTCTTGCTGCTCTTCACCTACCCTTGGCGCCCAATCAACAGGCACAACAGCAGTGGGGATCTGTGCTTTCCCAGAGACGCAAGATCTCATGGCGCTCGGCCGCGGCAGAGCCTCTTGCCGAAAAGGCAAACGTCCGGCTCCTTCTCCCACAAGGAAGGGCCCAGCCCTGAAAGCTGTTGCTGCTCTTCACGGTGCCTTGGTGCCCTATCGACAGGCACAACAGCAGTGGGGATCTGTGCTTTCCCAGAGACACAAGATCTCATGGCGCTCGGCCGCGGCAGAGCCTCTTGCCGAAAAGGCAAACGTCTGGCTTGTTCCCCAAAAGGAAGGGCCCAGCCCTGAAAGCTCTTGCTGCTCTTCACCTACCCTTGGCGCCCAATCAACAGGCACAACAGCAGTGGGGATCTGTGCTTTCCCAGAGACGCAACATCTCATGGCGCTCGGCCGCGGCAGCGCCTCTTGCCGAAAAGGCAAACGTCCGGCTCCTTCTCCCACAATGAAGGGCCCAGCCCTGAAAGCTCTTGCTGCTCTTCACCTACCCTTGGCGCACTATCCACAGGCACAACAGCAGTGGGGATCTGTGCTTTCCCAGAGACGCAACATCTCATGGCGCTCGGCCACGGCAGAGCCTCTTGCCGAAAAGGCAAACGTCCTGCTCCATCTCCCACAAGGAAGGGACCAGCCCTGAAAGCTCTTGCTGCTCTTCACCTACCCTTGGCGCCCAATCAACAGGCACAACAGCAGTGGGGATCTGTGCTTTCCCAGAGACGCAACATCTCATGGCGCTCAGACGCGGCAGAGCCTACTGCCGAAAAGGCAAACGTCCGGCTCCTTCTCCCACAATGAAGGGCCCAGCCCTGAAAGCTCTTGCTGCTCTTCACCTACCCTTGGCGCCCTATCTACAGGCACAACAGCAGTGGGGATCTGTGCTTTCCCAGAGACGCAAGATCTCATGGCGCTCGGCCGCTGCAGAGCCTCTTGCCGAAAAGGCAAACGTCCGGCTCCTTCTCCCACAAGGAAGGGCCCAGCCCTGAAAGCTGTTGCTGCTCTTCACGGTGCCTTGGCGCACTATCTACAGGCACAACAGCAGTGGGGATCTGTGCTTTCCCAGAGACGCAACATCTCATGGAGCTCGGCCACGGCAGAGCCTCTTGCCGAAAAGGCAAACGTCCGGCTCCTTCTCCCACAAGGAAGGGCCCAGCCCTGAAAGCTCTTGCTGCTCTTCACGGTGCCTTGGCACCCTATCGACAGGCACAACAGCAGTGGGGATCTGTGCTTTCCCAGAGACGCAAGATCTCATGGCGCTCGACCGCGGCAGCGCCTCTTGCCGAAAAGGCAAACGTCCTGCTCCTTCTCCCACAAGGAAGGGCCCAGCCCTGAAAGCTCTTGCGGCTCTTCACCTACCCTTGGCGCACTATCTACAGGCACAACAGCAGTGGGGATCTGTGCTTTCCCAGAGACGCAACATCTCATGGCGCTCGGCCGCGGCAGAGCCTCCTGCCGAAAAGGCAAACGTCCTGCTCATTCTCCCACAATGAAGGGCCCAGCCCTGAAAGCTCTTGCTGCTGTTCACGGTGCCTTGGCACCCTATCTACAGGCACAACAGCAGTGGGGATCTGTGCTTTCCCAGAGACGCAACATCTCATGGCGCTCGGCCGCGGCAGCGCCTCTTGCCGAAAAGGCAAACGTCCGGCTCCTTCTCCCACAAGGAAGGGCCCAGCCCTAAAAGCTCTTGCTGCTCTTCACCTACCCTTGGCGCCCTATCTACAGGCACAACAGCAGTGGGGATCTGTGCTTTCCCAGAGACGCAAGATCTCATGGCGCTCGGCCGCGGCAGACCCTCTTGCCAAAAAGGCAAACGTCCGGCTCCTTCTCCCACAAGGAAGGGCCCAGCCCTGAATGCTCTTGCTGCTCTTTACGGTGCCTTGGCACCCTATCTACAGGCACAACAGCAGTGGGGATCTGTGCTTTCCCAGAGACGCAAGATCTCATTGAGCTCGGCCGCGGCAGAGCCTCTTGCCGAGAAGGCAAACGTCCGGCTCCTTCTCCCACAAGGAAGGGCCCAGCCCTGAAAGCTCTTGCTGCTCTTCACGGTGCCTTGGTGCCCTATCTACAGGCACAACAGCAGTGGGGATCTGTGCGTTCCCAGAGACACAAGATCTCAAGGCGCTCGGCCGCTGCAGAGCCTTTTGCCGAAAAAGCAAACGTCCGGCTCCTTCTCCCACAAGGAAGGGCACAGCCCTGAAAGCTCTTGCTGCTCTTCACCTACCCTTGGCGCCCAATCTACAGGCACAACAGCAGTGGGGATCTGTGCTTTCCCAGAGACGCAACATCTCATGGCGCTCGGCCGTGGCAGAGCCTCTTGCCGAAAAGGCAAACATCCTGCTCATTCTCCCACAAGGAAGGGCCCAGCCCTGAAAGCTCTTGCTGCTCTTCACGGTGCCTTGGTGCCCTATCGACAGGCACAACAGCAGTGGGGATCTGTGCTTTCCCAGAGACACAAGATCTCATGGCGCTCGGCCGCGGCAGAGCCTCTTGCCGAAAAGGCAAACGTCTGGCTTGTTCTCCCACAAGGAAGGGCCCAGCCCTGAAAGCTCTTGCTGCTCTTCACCTACCCTTGGCGCCCAATCAACAGGCACAACAGCAGTGGGGATCTGTGCTTTCCCAGAGACGCAAGATCTCATGGCGCTCGGCCGCGGCAGAGCCTCTTGCCGAAAAGGCAAACGTCCGGCTCCTTCTCCCACAAGGAAGGGCCCAGCCCTGAAAGCTGTTGCTGCTCTTCACGGTGCCTTGGTGCCCTATCGACAGGCACAACAGCAGTGGGGATCTGTGCTTTCCCAGAGACACAAGATCTCATGGCGCTCGGCCGCGGCAGAGCCTCTTGCCGAAAAGGCAAACGTCTGGCTTGTTCCCCAAAAGGAAGGGCCCAGCCCTGAAAGCTCTTGCTGCTCTTCACCTACCCTTGGCGCCCAATCAACAGGCACAACAGCAGTGGGGATCTGTGCTTTCCCAGAGACGCAACATCTCATGGCGCTCGGCCGCGGCAGCGCCTCTTGCCGAAAAGGCAAACGTCCGGCTCCTTCTCCCACAATGAAGGGCCCAGCCCTGAAAGCTCTTGCTGCTCTTCACCTACCCTTGGCGCACTATCCACAGGCACAACAGCAGTGGGGATCTGTGCTTTCCCAGAGACGCAACATCTCATGGCGCTCGGCCACGGCAGAGCCTCTTGCCGAAAAGGCAAACGTCCTGCTCCATCTCCCACAAGGAAGGGACCAGCCCTGAAAGCTCTTGCTGCTCTTCACCTACCCTTGGCGCCCAATCAACAGGCACAACAGCAGTGGGGATCTGTGCTTTCCCAGAGACGCAACATCTCATGGCGCTCAGACGCGGCAGAGCCTACTGCCGAAAAGGCAAACGTCCGGCTCCTTCTCCCACAATGAAGGGCCCAGCCCTGAAAGCTCTTGCTGCTCTTCACCTACCCTTGGCGCCCTATCTACAGGCACAACAGCAGTGGGGATCTGTGCTTTCCCAGAGACGCAAGATCTCATGGCGCTCGGCCGCTGCAGAGCCTCTTGCCGAAAAGGCAAACGTCCGGCTCCTTCTCCCACAAGGAAGGGCCCAGCCCTGAAAGCTGTTGCTGCTCTTCACGGTGCCTTGGCGCACTATCTACAGGCACAACAGCAGTGGGGATCTGTGCTTTCCCAGAGACGCAACATCTCATGGAGCTCGGCCACGGCAGAGCCTCTTGCCGAAAAGGCAAACGTCCGGCTCCTTCTCCCACAAGGAAGGGCCCAGCCCTGAAAGCTCTTGCTGCTCTTCACGGTGCCTTGGCACCCTATCGACAGGCACAACAGCAGTGGGGATCTGTGCTTTCCCAGAGACGCAAGATCTCATGGCGCTCGACCGCGGCAGCGCCTCTTGCCGAAAAGGCAAACGTCCTGCTCCTTCTCCCACAAGGAAGGGCCCAGCCCTGAAAGCTCTTGCGGCTCTTCACCTACCCTTGGCGCACTATCTACAGGCACAACAGCAGTGGGGATCTGTGCTTTCCCAGAGACGCAACATCTCATGGCGCTCGGCCGCGGCAGAGCCTCCTGCCGAAAAGGCAAACGTCCTGCTCATTCTCCCACAATGAAGGGCCCAGCCCTGAAAGCTCTTGCTGCTGTTCACGGTGCCTTGGCACCCTATCTACAGGCACAACAGCAGTGGGGATCTGTGCTTTCCCAGAGACGCAACATCTCATGGCGCTCGGCCGCGGCAGCGCCTCTTGCCGAAAAGGCAAACGTCCGGCTCCTTCTCCCACAAGGAAGGGCCCAGCCCTAAAAGCTCTTGCTGCTCTTCACAGTGCCTTGGCGCACTATCTACAGGCACAACAGCAGTGGGGATCTGTGCTTTCCCAGAGACGCAAGATCTCATGGCGCTCGGCCGCGGCAGACCCTCTTGCCAAAAAGGCAAACGTCCGGCTCCTTCTCCCACAAGGAAGAGCCCAGCCCTGAATGCTCTTGCTGCTCTTTACGGTGCCTTGGCACCCTATCTACAGGCACAACAGCAGTGGGGATCTGTGCTTTCCCAGAGACGCAAGATCTCATGGCGCTCGGCCGCGGCAGAGCCTCTTGCCGAAAAGGCAAACGTCCGGCTCCTTCTCCCACAAGGAAGGGCCCAGCCCTGAAAGCTCTTGCTGCTCTTCACGGTGCCTTGGTGCCCTATCGACAGGCACAACAGCAGTGGGGATCTGTGCGTTCCCAGAGACACAAGATCTCAAGGCGCTCGGCCGCTGCAGAGCCTTTTGCCGAAAAAGCAAACGTCCGGCTCCTTCTCCCACAAGGAAGGGCACAGCCCTGAAAGCTCTTGCTGCTCTTCACCTACCCTTGGCGCCCAATCAACAGGCACAACAGCAGTGGGGATCTGTGCTTTCCAGAGACGCAACATCTCATGGCGCTCGGACGCGGCAGAGCCTCTTGCCGAAAAGGCAAACGTCCGGCTCCTTCTCTCACAAGGAAGGGCCCAGCCCTGAAAGCTCTTGCTGCTCTTCACGGTGCCTTGGCACCCTATCGACAGGCAAAACAGCAGTGGGGATCTGTGCTTTCCCAGAGACGCAAGATCTCATGGCGCTCAGCCGCGGCAGCGCCTCTTGCCGAGAAGGCAAACGTCCGGCTCCTTCTCCCACAAGGAAGGGCCCAGCCCTGAAAGCTCTTGCTGCTCTTCACGGTGCCTTGGCGCCCTATCTACAGGCACAACAGCAGTGGGGATCTGTGCTTTCCCAGAGACGCAACATCTCATGGCGCTCGGCCGCGGCAGAGCCTCTTGCCAAAAAGGCAAACGTCCTGCTCATTCTCCCACAAGGAAGGGCCCAGCCCTGAAAGCTCTTGCTGCTCTTCACGGTGCCTTGGCGCCCTATCTACAGGCACAACAGCAGTGGGGATCTGTGCTTTCCCAGAGACGCAACATCTCATGGCTCTCGGCCGCGGCAGAGCCTCTTGCCGAAAAGGCAAACGTCCGGCTCCTTCTCCCACAAGGAAGGGCCCAGCCCTGAAAGCTGTTGCTGCTCTTCACGGTGCCTTGGCGCACTATCTACAGGCACAACAGCAGTGGGGATCTGTGCTTTCCCAGAGACGCAAGATCTCATGGCGCTCGGCCGCGGCAGCGCCTCTTGCCGAGAAGGCAAACGTCCGGCTCCTTCTCCCACAAGGAAGGGCCCAGCCCTGAAAGCTCTTGCTGCTCTTCACGGTGCCTTGGCGCCCTATCTACAGGCACAACAGGAGTGGGGATCTGTGCTTTCCCAGAGACGCAACATCTCATGGAGCTCGGCCGCGGCAGAGCCTCTTGCCGAAAAGGCAAACGTCCGGCTCCTTCTCCCACAAGGAAGGGCCCAGCCCTGAAAGCTCTTGCTGCTCTTCACGGTGCCTTGGCACCCTATCGACAGGCACAACAGCAGTGGGGATCTGTGCTTTCCCAGAGACGCAAGATCTCATGGCGCTCGGCCGCGGCAGCGCCTCTTGCCGAAAAGGCAAACGTCCGGCTCCTTCTCCCACAAGGAAGGGCCCAGCCCTGAAAGCTCTTGCGGCTCTTCACCTACCCTTGGCGCACTATCTACAGGCACAACAGCAGTGGGGATCTGTGCTTTCCCAGAGACGCAACATCTCATGGCGCTCGGCCGCGGCAGAGCCTCCTGCCGAAAAGGCAAACGTCCTGCTCATTCTCCCACAATGAAGGGCCCAGCCCTGAAAGCTCTTGCTGCTGTTCACGGTGCCTTGGCACCCTATCTACAGGCACAACAGCAGTGGGGATCTGTGCTTTCCCAGAGACGCAACATCTCATGGCGCTCGGCCGCGGCAGCGCCTCTTGCTGAAAAGGCAAACGTCCGGCTCCTTCTCCCACAAGGAAGGGCCCAGCCCTAAAAGCTCTTGCTGCTCTTCACAGTGCCTTGGCGCCCTATCTACAGGCACAACAGCAGTGGGGATCTGTGCTTTCCCAGAGACGCAACATCTCATGGCGCTCGGCCGCGGCAGAGCCTCTTGTCGAAAAGGCAAACGTCCGGCTCCTTCTCCCACATGGAAGGGCCCAGCCCTGAAAGCTCTTGCTGCTCTTCACCTACCCTTGGCGCCCTATCTACAGGCACAACAGCAGTGGGGATCTGTGCTTTCCCAGAGACGCAAGATCTCATGGCGCTCGGCCGCGGCAGACCCTCTTGCCAAAAAGGCAAACGTCCGGCTCCTTCTCCCACAAGGAAGGGCCCAGCCCTGAATGCTCTTGCTGCTCTTTACGGTGCCTTGGCACCCTATCTACAGGCACAACAGCAGTGGGGATCTGTGCTTTCCCAGAGACGCAAGATCTCATTGAGCTCGGCCGCGGCAGAGCCTCTTGCCGAGAAGGCAAACGTCCGGCTCCTTCTCCCACAAGGAAGGGCCCAGCCCTGAAAGCTCTTGCTGCTCTTCACGGTGCCTTGGTGCCCTATCTACAGGCACAACAGCAGTGGGGATCTGTGCGTTCCCAGAGACACAAGATCTCAAGGCGCTCGGCCGCTGCAGAGCCTTTTGCCGAAAAAGCAAACGTCCGGCTCCTTCTCCCACAAGGAAGGGCACAGCCCTGAAAGCTCTTGCTGCTCTTCACCTACCCTTGGCGCCCAATCTACAGGCACAACAGCAGTGGGGATCTGTGCTTTCCCAGAGACGCAACATCTCATGGCGCTCGGCCGTGGCAGAGCCTCTTGCCGAAAAGGCAAACATCCTGCTCATTCTCCCACAAGGAAGGGCCCAGCCCTGAAAGCTCTTGCTGCTCTTCACGGTGCCTTGGTGCCCTATCGACAGGCACAACAGCAGTGGGGATCTGTGCTTTCCCAGAGACACAAGATCTCATGGCGCTCGGCCGCGGCAGAGCCTCTTGCCGAAAAGGCAAACGTCTGGCTTGTTCTCCCACAAGGAAGGGCCCAGCCCTGAAAGCTCTTGCTGCTCTTCACCTACCCTTGGCGCCCAATCAACAGGCACAACAGCAGTGGGGATCTGTGCTTTCCCAGAGACGCAAGATCTCATGGCGCTCGGCCGCGGCAGAGCCTCTTGCCGAAAAGGCAAACGTCCGGCTCCTTCTCCCACAAGGAAGGGCCCAGCCCTGAAAGCTCTTGCTGCTCTTCACGGTGCCTTGGTGCCCTATCGACAGGCACAACAGCAGTGGGGATCTGTGCTTTCCCAGAGACACAAGATCTCATGGCGCTCGGCCGCGGCAGAGCCTCTTGCCGAAAAGGCAAACGTCTGGCTTGTTCCCCAAAAGGAAGGGCCCAGCCCTGAAAGCTCTTGCTGCTCTTCACCTACCCTTGGCGCCCAATCAACAGGCACAACAGCAGTGGGGATCTGTGCTTTCCCAGAGACGCAACATCTCATGGCGCTCGGCCGCGGCAGCGCCTCTTGCCGAAAAGGCAAACGTCCGGCTCCTTCTCCCACAATGAAGGGCCCAGCCCTGAAAGCTCTTGCTGCTCTTCACCTACCCTTGGCGCACTATCCACAGGCACAACAGCAGTGGGGATCTGTGCTTTCCCAGAGACGCAACATCTCATGGCGCTCGGCCACGGCAGAGCCTCTTGCCGAAAAGGCAAACGTCCTGCTCCATCTCCCACAAGGAAGGGATCAGCCCTGAAAGCTCTTGCTGCTCTTCACCTACCCTTGGCGCCCAATCAACAGGCACAACAGCAGTGGGGATCTGTGCTTTCCCAGAGACGCAACATCTCATGGCGCTCAGACGCGGCAGAGCCTACTGCCGAAAAGGCAAACGTCCGGCTCCTTCTCCCACAATGAAGGGCCCAGCCCTGAAAGCTCTTGCTGCTCTTCACCTACCCTTGGCGCCCTATCTACAGGCACAACAGCAGTGGGGATCTGTGCTTTCCCAGAGACGCAAGATCTCATGGCGCTCGGCCGCTGCAGAGCCTCTTGCCGAAAAGGCAAACGTCCGGCTCCTTCTCCCACAAGGAAGGGCCCAGCCCTGAAAGCTGTTGCTGCTCTTCACGGTGCCTTGGCGCACTATCTACAGGCACAACAGCAGTGGGGATCTGTGCTTTCCCAGAGACGCAACATCTCATGGAGCTCGGCCACGGCAGAGCCTCTTGCCGAAAAGGCAAACGTCCGGCTCCTTCTCCCACAAGGAAGGGCCCAGCCCTGAAAGCTCTTGCTGCTCTTCACGGTGCCTTGGCACCCTATCGACAGGCACAACAGCAGTGGGGATCTGTGCTTTCCCAGAGACGCAAGATCTCATGGCGCTCGACCGCGGCAGCGCCTCTTGCCGAAAAGGCAAACGTCCTGCTCCTTCTCCCACAAGGAAGGGCCCAGCCCTGAAAGCTCTTGCGGCTCTTCACCTACCCTTGGCGCACTATCTACAGGCACAACAGCAGTGGGGATCTGTGCTTTCCCAGAGACGCAACATCTCATGGCGCTCGGCCGCGGCAGAGCCTCCTGCCGAAAAGGCAAACGTCCTGCTCATTCTCCCACAATGAAGGGCCCAGCCCTGAAAGCTCTTGCTGCTGTTCACGGTGCCTTGGCACCCTATCTACAGGCACAACAGCAGTGGGGATCTGTGCTTTCCCAGAGACGCAACATCTCATGGCGCTCGGCCGCGGCAGCGCCTCTTGCCGAAAAGGCAAACGTCCGGCTCCTTCTCCCACAAGGAAGGGCCCAGCCCTAAAAGCTCTTGCTGCTCTTCACAGTGCCTTGGCGCACTATCTACAGGCACAACAGCAGTGGGGATCTGTGCTTTCCCAGAGACGCAAGATCTCATGGCGCTCGGCCGCGGCAGACCCTCTTGCCAAAAAGGCAAACGTCCGGCTCCTTCTCCCACAAGGAAGAGCCCAGCCCTGAATGCTCTTGCTGCTCTTTACGGTGCCTTGGCACCCTATCTACAGGCACAACAGCAGTGGGGATCTGTGCTTTCCCAGAGACGCAAGATCTCATGGCGCTCGGCCGCGGCAGAGCCTCTTGCCGAAAAGGCAAACGTCCGGCTCCTTCTCCCACAAGGAAGGGCCCAGCCCTGAAAGCTCTTGCTGCTCTTCACGGTGCCTTGGTGCCCTATCGACAGGCACAACAGCAGTGGGGATCTGTGCGTTCCCAGAGACACAAGATCTCAAGGCGCTCGGCCGCTGCAGAGCCTTTTGCCGAAAAAGCAAACGTCCGGCTCCTTCTCCCACAAGGAAGGGCACAGCCCTGAAAGCTCTTGCTGCTCTTCACCTACCCTTGGCGCCCAATCAACAGGCACAACAGCAGTGGGGATCTGTGCTTTCCCAGAGACGCAACATCTCATGGCGCTCGGACGCGGCAGAGCCTCTTGCCGAAAAGGCAAACGTCCGGCTCCTTCTCTCACAAGGAAGGGCCCAGCCCTGAAAGCTCTTGCTGCTCTTCACGGTGCCTTGGCACCCTATCGACAGGCAAAACAGCAGTGGGGATCTGTGCTTTCCCAGAGACGCAAGATCTCATGGCGCTCAGCCGCGGCAGCGCCTCTTGCCGAGAAGGCAAACGTCCGGCTCCTTCTCCCACAAGGAAGGGCCCAGCCCTGAAAGCTCTTGCTGCTCTTCACGGTGCCTTGGCGCCCTATCTACAGGCACAACAGCAGTGGGGATCTGTGCTTTCCCAGAGACGCAACATCTCATGGCGCTCGGCCGCGGCAGAGCCTCTTGCCAAAAAGGCAAACGTCCTGCTCATTCTCCCACAAGGAAGGGCCCAGCCCTGAAAGCTCTTGCTGCTCTTCACGGTGCCTTGGCGCCCTATCTACAGGCACAACAGCAGTGGGGATCTGTGCTTTCCCAGAGACGCAACATCTCATGGCTCTCGGCCGCGGCAGAGCCTCTTGCCGAAAAGGCAAACGTCCGGCTCCTTCTCCCACAAGGAAGGGCCCAGCCCTGAAAGCTGTTGCTGCTCTTCACGGTGCCTTGGCGCACTATCTACAGGCACAACAGCAGTGGGGATCTGTGCTTTCCCAGAGACGCAAGATCTCATGGCGCTCGGCCGCGGCAGCGCCTCTTGCCGAGAAGGCAAACGTCCGGCTCCTTCTCCCACAAGGAAGGGCCCAGCCCTGAAAGCTCTTGCTGCTCTTCACGGTGCCTTGGCGCCCTATCTACAGGCACAACAGGAGTGGGGATCTGTGCTTTCCCAGAGACGCAACATCTCATGGAGCTCGGCCGCGGCAGAGCCTCTTGCCGAAAAGGCAAACGTCCGGCTCCTTCTCCCACAAGGAAGGGCCCAGCCCTGAAAGCTCTTGCTGCTCTTCACGGTGCCTTGGCACCCTATCGACAGGCACAACAGCAGTGGGGATCTGTGCTTTCCCAGAGACGCAAGATCTCATGGCGCTCGGCCGCGGCAGCGCCTCTTGCCGAAAAGGCAAACGTCCGGCTCCTTCTCCCACAAGGAAGGGCCCAGCCCTGAAAGCTCTTGCGGCTCTTCACCTACCCTTGGCGCACTATCTACAGGCACAACAGCAGTGGGGATCTGTGCTTTCCCAGAGACACAAGATCTCAAGGCGCTCGGCCGCTGCAGAGCCTTTTGCCGAAAAAGCAAACGTCCGGCTCCTTCTCCCACAAGGAAGGGCACAGCCCTGAAAGCTCTTGCTGCTCTTCACCTACCCTTGGCGCCCAATCTACAGGCACAACAGCAGTGGGGATCTGTGCTTTCCCAGAGACGCAACATCTCATGGCGCTCGGCCGTGGCAGAGCCTCTTGCCGAAAAGGCAAACATCCTGCTCATTCTCCCACAAGGAAGGGCCCAGCCCTGAAAGCTCTTGCTGCTCTTCACGGTGCCTTGGTGCCCTATCGACAGGCACAACAGCAGTGGGGATCTGTGCTTTCCCAGAGACACAAGATCTCATGGCGCTCGGCCGCGGCAGAGCCTCTTGCCGAAAAGGCAAACGTCTGGCTTGTTCTCCCACAAGGAAGGGCACAGCCCTGAAAGCTCTTGCTGCTCTTCACCTACCCTTGGCGCCCAATCAACAGGCACAACAGCAGTGGGGATCTGTGCTTTCCCAGAGACGCAACATCTCATGGCGCTCGGCCACGGCAGAGCCTCTTGCCGAAAAGGCAAACGTCCTGCTCCATCTCCCACAAGGAAGGGACCAGCCCTGAAAGCTCTTGCTGCTCTTCACCTACCCTTGGCGCCCAATCAACAGGCACAACAGCAGTGGGGATCTGTGCTTTCCCAGAGACGCAACATCTCATGGCGCTCAGACGCGGCAGAGCCTACTGCCGAAAAGGCAAACGTCCGGCTCCTTCTCCCACAATGAAGGGCCCAGCCCTGAAAGCTCTTGCTGCTCTTCACCTACCCTTGGCGCCCTATCTACAGGCACAACAGCAGTGGGGATCTGTGCTTTCCCAGAGACGCAAGATCTCATGGCGCTCGGCCGCTGCAGAGCCTCTTGCCGAAAAGGCAAACGTCCGGCTCCTTCTCCCACAAGGAAGGGCCCAGCCCTGAAAGCTGTTGCTGCTCTTCACGGTGCCTTGGCGCACTATCTACAGGCACAACAGCAGTGGGGATCTGTGCTTTCCCAGAGACGCAACATCTCATGGAGCTCGGCCACGGCAGAGCCTCTTGCCGAAAAGGCAAACGTCCGGCTCCTTCTCCCACAAGGAAGGGCCCAGCCCTGAAAGCTCTTGCTGCTCTTCACGGTGCCTTGGCACCCTATCGACAGGCACAACAGCAGTGGGGATCTGTGCTTTCCCAGAGACGCAAGATCTCATGGCGCTCGACCGCGGCAGCGCCTCTTGCCGAAAAGGCAAACGTCCTGCTCCTTCTCCCACAAGGAAGGGCCCAGCCCTGAAAGCTCTTGCGGCTCTTCACCTACCCTTGGCGCACTATCTACAGGCACAACAGCAGTGGGGATCTGTGCTTTCCCAGAGACGCAACATCTCATGGCGCTCGGCCGCGGCAGAGCCTCCTGCCGAAAAGGCAAACGTCCTGCTCATTCTCCCACAATGAAGGGCCCAGCCCTGAAAGCTCTTGCTGCTGTTCACGGTGCCTTGGCACCCTATCTACAGGCACAACAGCAGTGGGGATCTGTGCTTTCCCAGAGACGCAACATCTCATGGCGCTCGGCCGCGGCAGCGCCTCTTGCCGAAAAGGCAAACGTCCGGCTCCTTCTCCCACAAGGAAGGGCCCAGCCCTAAAAGCTCTTGCTGCTCTTCACAGTGCCTTGGCGCACTATCTACAGGCACAACAGCAGTGGGGATCTGTGCTTTCCCAGAGACGCAAGATCTCATGGCGCTCGGCCGCGGCAGACCCTCTTGCCAAAAAGGCAAACGTCCGGCTCCTTCTCCCACAAGGAAGAGCCCAGCCCTGAATGCTCTTGCTGCTCTTTACGGTGCCTTGGCACCCTATCTACAGGCACAACAGCAGTGGGGATCTGTGCTTTCCCAGAGACGCAAGATCTCATGGCGCTCGGCCGCGGCAGAGCCTCTTGCCGAAAAGGCAAACGTCCGGCTCCTTCTCCCACAAGGAAGGGCCCAGCCCTGAAAGCTCTTGCTGCTCTTCACGGTGCCTTGGTGCCCTATCGACAGGCACAACAGCAGTGGGGATCTGTGCGTTCCCAGAGACACAAGATCTCAAGGCGCTCGGCCGCTGCAGAGCCTTTTGCCGAAAAAGCAAACGTCCGGCTCCTTCTCCCACAAGGAAGGGCACAGCCCTGAAAGCTCTTGCTGCTCTTCACCTACCCTTGGCGCCCAATCAACAGGCACAACAGCAGTGGGGATCTGTGCTTTCCCAGAGACGCAACATCTCATGGCGCTCGGACGCGGCAGAGCCTCTTGCCGAAAAGGCAAACGTCCGGCTCCTTCTCTCACAAGGAAGGGCCCAGCCCTGAAAGCTCTTGCTGCTCTTCACGGTGCCTTGGCACCCTATCGACAGGCAAAACAGCAGTGGGGATCTGTGCTTTCCCAGAGACGCAAGATCTCATGGCGCTCAGCCGCGGCAGCGCCTCTTGCCGAGAAGGCAAACGTCCGGCTCCTTCTCCCACAAGGAAGGGCCCAGCCCTGAAAGCTCTTGCTGCTCTTCACGGTGCCTTGGCGCCCTATCTACAGGCACAACAGCAGTGGGGATCTGTGCTTTCCCAGAGACGCAACATCTCATGGCGCTCGGCCGCGGCAGAGCCTCTTGCCAAAAAGGCAAACGTCCTGCTCATTCTCCCACAAGGAAGGGCCCAGCCCTGAAAGCTCTTGCTGCTCTTCACGGTGCCTTGGCGCCCTATCTACAGGCACAACAGCAGTGGGGATCTGTGCTTTCCCAGAGACGCAACATCTCATGGCTCTCGGCCGCGGCAGAGCCTCTTGCCGAAAAGGCAAACGTCCGGCTCCTTCTCCCACAAGGAAGGGCCCAGCCCTGAAAGCTGTTGCTGCTCTTCACGGTGCCTTGGCGCACTATCTACAGGCACAACAGCAGTGGGGATCTGTGCTTTCCCAGAGACGCAAGATCTCATGGCGCTCGGCCGCGGCAGCGCCTCTTGCCGAGAAGGCAAACGTCCGGCTCCTTCTCCCACAAGGAAGGGCCCAGCCCTGAAAGCTCTTGCTGCTCTTCACGGTGCCTTGGCGCCCTATCTACAGGCACAACAGGAGTGGGGATCTGTGCTTTCCCAGAGACGCAACATCTCATGGAGCTCGGCCGCGGCAGAGCCTCTTGCCGAAAAGGCAAACGTCCGGCTCCTTCTCCCACAAGGAAGGGCCCAGCCCTGAAAGCTCTTGCTGCTCTTCACGGTGCCTTGGCACCCTATCGACAGGCACAACAGCAGTGGGGATCTGTGCTTTCCCAGAGACGCAAGATCTCATGGCGCTCGGCCGCGGCAGCGCCTCTTGCCGAAAAGGCAAACGTCCGGCTCCTTCTCCCACAAGGAAGGGCCCAGCCCTGAAAGCTCTTGCGGCTCTTCACCTACCCTTGGCGCACTATCTACAGGCACAACAGCAGTGGGGATCTGTGCGTTCCCAGAGACACAAGATCTCAAGGCGCTCGGCCGCTGCAGAGCCTTTTGCCGAAAAAGCAAACGTCCGGCTCCTTCTCCCACAAGGAAGGGCACAGCCCTGAAAGCTCTTGCTGCTCTTCACCTACCCTTGGCGCCCAATCTACAGGCACAACAGCAGTGGGGATCTGTGCTTTCCCAGAGACGCAACATCTCATGGCGCTCGGCCGTGGCAGAGCCTCTTGCCGAAAAGGCAAACATCCTGCTCATTCTCCCACAAGGAAGGGCCCAGCCCTGAAAGCTCTTGCTGCTCTTCACGGTGCCTTGGTGCCCTATCGACAGGCACAACAGCAGTGGGGATCTGTGCTTTCCCAGAGACACAAGATCTCATGGCGCTCGGCCGCGGCAGAGCCTCTTGCCGAAAAGGCAAACGTCTGGCTTGTTCTCCCACAAGGAAGGGCACAGCCCTGAAAGCTCTTGCTGCTCTTCACCTACCCTTGGCGCCCAATCAACAGGCACAACAGCAGTGGGGGTCTGTGCTTTCCCAGAGACGCAACATCTCATGGTGCTCGGACGCGGCAGAGCCTCTTGCCGAAAAAGCAAACGTCCGGCTCCTTCTCCCACAAGGAAGGGCCCAGCCCTGAAAGCTCTTGCTGCTCTTCACGGTGCCTTGGCGCCCTATCGACAGGCACAACAGCAGTGGGGATCTGTGCTTTCCCAGAGACGCAAGATCTCATGGCGCTCGGCCGCGGCAGCGCCGCCTGCCGAAAAGGCAAACGTCCGGCTCCTTCTCCCACAAGGAAGGGCCCAGCCCTGAAAGCTCTTGCTGCTCTTCACCTACCCTTGGCGCACTGTCCACAGGCACAACAGCAATGGGGATCTGTGCTTTCCCAGAGACGCAACATCTCATGGCGCTCGGACGCGGCAGAGCCTCTTGCCGAAAAGGCAAACGTCCGGCTCCTTCTCCCACAAGGAAGGGCCCAGCCCTGAAAGCTGTTGCTGCTCTTCACAGTGCCTTGGCGCCCTATCTACAAGCACAACAGCAGTGGGGATCTGTGCTTTCCCAGAGACGCAAGATCTCATGGCGCTCGGCCGCGGCAGCGCCTCTTGCCGAAAAGGCAAACGTCCGGCTCCTTCTCCCACAATGAAGGGCCCAGCCCTGAAAGCTCTTGCTGCTCTTCACGTACCCTTGGCGCACTATCGACAGGCACAACAGCAGTGGGGATCTGTGCTTTCCCAGAGACGCAAGATCTCATGGCGCTCGGCCGCGGCAGAGCCTCTTGCCGAAAAGGCAAACGTCCGGCTCCTTCTCCCACAAGGAAGGGCCCAGCCCTGAAAGCTGTTGCTGCTCTTCACGGTGCCTTGGTGCCCTATCTACAGGCACAACAGCAGTGGGGATCTGTGCTTTCCCAGAGACACAAGATCTCATGGCGCTCGGCCGCGGCAGAGCCTCTTGCCGAAAAGGCAAACGTCTGGCTTGTTCTCCCACAAGGAAGGGCCCAGCCCTGAAAGCTCTTGCTGCTCTTCACCTACCCTTGGCGCCCAATCAACAGGCACAACAGCAGTGGGGATCTGTGCTTTCCCAGAGACGCAAGATCTCATGGCGCTCGGCCGCGGCAGAGCCTCTTGCCAAAAAGGCAAACGTCCGGCTCCTTCTCCCACAAGGAAGGGCCCAGCCCTGAAAGCTGTTGCTGCTCTTCACGGTGCCTTGGTGCCCTATCGACAGGCACAACAGCAGTGGGGATCTGTGCTTTCCCAGAGACACAAGATCTCATGGCGCTCGGCCGCGGCAGAGCCTCTTGCCGAAAAGGCAAACGTCTGGCTTGTTCCCCAAAAGGAAGGGCCCAGCCCTGAAAGCTCTTGCTGCTCTTCACCTACCCTTGGCGCCCAATCAACAGGCACAACAGCAGTGGGGATCTGTGCTTTCCCAGAGACGCAACATCTCATGGCGCTCGGCCGCGGCAGCGCCTCTTGCCGAAAAGGCAAACGTCCGGCTCCTTCTCCCACAATGAAGGGCCCAGCCCTGAAAGCTCTTGCTGCTCTTCACCTACCCTTGGCGCACTATCCACAGGCACAACAGCAGTGGGGATCTGTGCTTTCCCAGAGACGCAACATCTCATGGCGCTCGGCCACGGCAGAGCCTCTTGCCGAAAAGGCAAACGTCCTGCTCCATCTCCCACAAGGAAGGGACCAGCCCTGAAAGCTCTTGCTGCTCTTCACCTACCCTTGGCGCCCAATCAACAGGCACAACAGCAGTGGGGATCTGTGCTTTCCCAGAGACGCAACATCTCATGGCGCTCAGACGCGGCAGAGCCTCCTGCCGAAAAGGCAAACGTCCGGCTCCTTCTCCCACAATGAAGGGCCCAGCCCTGAAAGCTCTTGCTGCTCTTCACCTACCCTTGGCGCCCTATCTACAGGCACAACAGCAGTGGGGATCTGTGCTTTCCCAGAGACGCAAGATCTCATGGCGCTCGGCCGCTGCAGAGCCTCTTGCCGAAAAGGCAAACGTCCGGCTCCTTCTCCCACAAGGAAGGGCCCAGCCCTGAAAGCTGTTGCTGCTCTTCACGGTGCCTTGGCGCACTATCTACAGGCACAACAGCAGTGGGGATCTGTGCTTTCCCAGAGACGCAACATCTCATGGAGCTCGGCCGCGGCAGAGCCTCTTGCCGAAAAGGCAAACGTCCGGCTCCTTCTCCCACAAGGAAGGGCCCAGCCCTGAAAGCTCTTGCTGCTCTTCACGGTGCCTTGGCACCCTATCGACAGGCACAACAGCAGTGGGGATCTGTGCTTTCCCAGAGACGCAAGATCTCATGGCGCTCGACCGCGGCAGCGCCTCTTGCCGAAAAGGCAAACGTCCTGCTCCTTCTCCCACAAGGAAGGGCCCAGCCCTGAAAGCTCTTGCGGCTCTTCACCTACCCTTGGCGCACTATCTACAGGCACAACAGCAGTGGGGATCTGTGCTTTCCCAGAGACGCAACATCTCATGGCGCTCGGCCGCGGCAGAGCCTCCTGCCGAAAAGGCAAACGTCCTGCTCATTCTCCCACAATGAAGGGCCCAGCCCTGAAAGCTCTTGCTGCTGTTCACGGTGCCTTGGCACCCTATCTACAGGCACAACAGCAGTGGGGATCTGTGCTTTCCCAGAGACGCAACATCTCATGGCGCTCGGCCGCGGCAGCGCCTCTTGCCGAAAAGGCAAACGTCCGGCTCCTTCTCCCACAAGGAAGGGCCCAGCCCTAAAAGCTCTTGCTGCTCTTCACAGTGCCTTGGCGCACTATCTACAGGCACAACAGCAGTGGGGATCTGTGCTTTCCCAGAGACGCAACATCTCATGGCGCTCGGCCGCGGCAGAGCCTCTTGTCGAAAAGGCAAACGTCCGGCTCCTTCTCCCACATGGAAGGGCCCAGCCCTGAAAGCTCTTGCTGCTCTTCACCTACCCTTGGCGCCCTATCTACAGGCACAACAGCAGTGGGGATCTGTGCTTTCCCAGAGACGCAAGATCTCATGGCGCTCGGCCGCGGCAGACCCTCTTGCCAAAAAGGCAAACGTCCGGCTCCTTCTCCCACAAGGAAGAGCCCAGCCCTGAATGCTCTTGCTGCTCTTTACGGTGCCTTGGCACCCTATCTACAGGCACAACAGCAGTGGGGATCTGTGCTTTCCCAGAGACGCAAGATCTCATGGCGCTCGGCCGCGGCAGAGCCTCTTGCCGAAAAGGCAAACGTCCGGCTCCTTCTCCCACAAGGAAGGGCCCAGCCCTGAAAGCTCTTGCTGCTCTTCACGGTGCCTTGGTGCCCTATCGACAGGCACAACAGCAGTGGGGATCTGTGCGTTCCCAGAGACACAAGATCTCAAGGCGCTCGGCCGCTGCAGAGCCTTATGCCGAAAAAGCAAACGTCCGGCTCCTTCTCCCACAAGGAAGGGCACAGCCCTGAAAGCTCTTGCTGCTCTTCACCTACCCTTGGCGCCCAATCAACAGGCACAACAGCAGTGGGGATCTGTGCTTTCCCAGAGACGCAACATCTCATGGCGCTCGGACGCGGCAGAGCCTCTTGCCGAAAAGGCAAACGTCCGGCTCCTTCTCTCACAAGGAAGGGCCCAGCCCTGAAAGCTCTTGCTGCTCTTCACGGTGCCTTGGCACCCTATCGACAGGCAAAACAGCAGTGGGGATCTGTGCTTTCCCAGAGACGCAAGATCTCATGGCGCTCAGCCGCGGCAGCGCCTCTTGCCGAGAAGGCAAACGTCCGGCTCCTTCTCCCACAAGGAAGGGCCCAGCCCTGAAAGCTCTTGCTGCTCTTCACGGTGCCTTGGCGCCCTATCTACAGGCACAACAGCAGTGGGGATCTGTGCTTTCCCAGAGACGCAACATCTCATGGCGCTCGGCCGCGGCAGAGCCTCTTGCCAAAAAGGCAAACGTCCTGCTCATTCTCCCACAAGGAAGGGCCCAGCCCTGAAAGCTCTTGCTGCTCTTCACGGTGCCTTGGCGCCCTATCTACAGGCACAACAGCAGTGGGGATCTGTGCTTTCCCAGAAACGCAACATCTCATGGCGCTCGGCCGCGGCAGCGCCTCTTGCCAAAAAGGCAAACGTCCGGCTCCTTCTCCCACAAGGAAGGGACCAGCCCTGAAAGCTCTTGCTGCTCTTCACGGTGCCTTGGCGCCCTATCGACAGGCACAAGAGCAGTGGGGATCTGTGCTTTCCCAGAGACGCAACATCTCATGGCGCTCGGCAGCGGCAGCGCCTCTTGCCGAAAAGGCAAACGTCCGGCTCCTTCTCCCACAAGGAAGGGCCCAGCTCTGAAAGCTCTTGCTGCTCTTCACGGTGCCTTGGTGCCCTATCGACAGGCACAACAGCAGTGGGGATCTGTGCTTTCCCAGAGACGCAACATCTCATGGCGCTCGGCCGCGGCAGAGCCTCTTGCCAAAAAGGCAAACGTCCTGCTCCTTCTCCCACAAGGAAGGGCCCAGCCCTGAAAGCTCTTGCTCCTCTTCACGGTGCCTTGGCGCCCTATCTACAGGCACAACAGCAGTGGGGATCTGTGCTTTCCCAGAGACGCAAGATCTCATGGCGCTCGGCCGCGGCAGAGCCTCTTGCCGAAAAGGCAAACGTCCGGCTCCTTCTCCCACAAGGAAGGGCCCAGCCCTGAAAGCTCTTGCTGCTCTTCACGGTGCCTTGGTGCCCTATCGACAGGCACAACAGCAGTGGGGATCTGTGCTTTCCCAGAGACACAAGATCTCATGGCGCTCGGCCGCGGCAGAGCCTTTTGCCGAAAAGGCAAACGTCCTGCTCATTCTCCCACAAGGAAGGGCCCAGCCCTGAAAGCTGTTGCTGCTCTTCACAGTGCCTTGGCGCCCTATCTACAAGCACAACAGCAGTGGGGATCTGTGCTTTCCCAGAGACGCAAGATCTCATGGCGCTCGGCCGCGGCAGCGCCTCTTGCCGAAAAGGCAAACGTCCGGCTCCTTCTCCCACAAGGAAGGGCCCAGCCCTGAAAGCTCTTGCTGCTCTTCACGTACCCTTGGCGCACTATCGACAGGCACAACAGCAGTGGGGATCTGTGCTTTCCCAGAGACGCAAGATCTCATGGCGCTCGGCCGCGGCAGAGCCTCTTGCCGAAAAGGCAAACGTCAGGCTCCTTCTCCCACAAGGAAGGGCCCAGCCCTGAAAGCTGTTGCTGCTCTTCACGGTGCCTTGGTGCCCTATCTACAGGCACAACAGCAGTGGGGATCTGTGCTTTCCCAGAGACACAAGATCTCATGGCGCTCGGCCGCGGCAGAGCCTCTTGCCGAAAAGGCAAACGTCTGGCTTGTTCTCCCACAAGGAAGGGCCCAGCCCTGAAAGCTCTTGCTGCTCTTCACCTACCCTTGGCGCCCAATCAACAGGCACAACAGCAGTGGGGATCTGTGCTTTCCCAGAGACGCAAGATCTCATGGCGCTCGGCCGCGGCAGAGCCTCTTGCCGAAAAGGCAAACGTCCGGCTCCTTCTCCCACAAGGAAGGGCCCAGCCCTGAAAGCTGTTGCTGCTCTTCACGGTGCCTTGGTGCCCTATCGACAGGCACAACAGCAGTGGGGATCTGTGCTTTCCCAGAGACACAAGATCTCATGGCGCTCGGCCGCGGCAGAGCCTCTTGCCGAAAAGGCAAACGTCTGGCTTGTTCCCCAAAAGGAAGGGCACAGCCCTGAAAGCTCTTGCTGCTCTTCACCTACCCTTGGCGCCCAATCAACAGGCACAACAGCAGTGGGGATCTGTGCTTTCCCAGAGACGCAACATCTCATGGCGCTCGGACGCGGCAGAGCCTCTTGCCGAAAACGCAAACGTCCGGCTCCTTCTCCCACAAGGAAGGGCCCAGCCCTGAAAGCTCTTGCTGCTCTTCACGGTGCCTTGGCACCCTATCGACAGGCAAAACAGCAGTGGGGATCTGTGCTTTCCCAGAGACGCAAGATCTCATGGCACTCGGCCGCGGCAGCGCCTCTTGCCGAAAAGGCAAACGTCCGGCTCCTTCTCCCACAAGGAAGGGCCCAGCCCTGAAAGCTCTTGCTGCTCTTCACGGTGCCTTGGCGCCCTATCTACAGGCACAACAGCAGTGGGGATCTGTGCTTTCCCAGAGACGCAACATCTCATGGCGCTCAGCCACGGCAGAGCCTCTTGCCAAAAAGGCAAACGTCCTGCTCCTTCTCCCACAAGGAAGGGCCCAGCCCTGAAAGCTGTTGCTGCTCTTCACGGTGCCTTGGCGCCCTATCTACAGGCACAACAGCAGTGGGGATCTGTGCTTTCCCAGAGACGCAACATCTCATGGCGCTCGGCCGCGGCAGAGCCTCTTGCCGAAAAGGCAAACGTCTGGCTCCTTCTCCCACAAGGAAGGGCCCAGCCCTGAAAGCTCTTGCTGCTCTTCAAGGTGCCTTGGTGCACTATCAACAGGCACAACAGCAGTGGGGATCTGTGCTTTCCCAGAGACGCAACATCTCATGGCGCTCGGCCGCGGCAGCGCCTCTTGCCGAGAAGGCAAACGTCCGGCTCCTTCTCCCACAAGGAAGGGCCCAGCCCTGAAAGCTGTTGCTGCTCTTCACGGTGCCTTGGTGCCCTATCGACAGGCACAACAGCAGTGGGGATCTGTGCTTTCCCAGAGACACAAGATCTCATGGCGCTCGGCCGCGGCAGAGCCTCTTGTCGAAAAGGCAAACGTCTGGCTCCTTCTCCCACAAGGAAGGGCACAGCCCTGAAAGCTCTTGCTGCTCTTCACCTACCCTTGGCGCACTATCCACAGGCACAACAGCAATGGGGATCTGTGCTTTCCCAGAGACGCAACATCTCATGGCGCTCGGCCACGGCAGAGCCTCTTGCCGAAAAGGCAAACGTCCTGCTCCATCTCCCACAAGGAAGGGACCAGCCCTGAAAGCTCTTGCTGCTCTTCACCTACCCTTGGCACCCAATCAACAGGCACAACAGCAGTGGGGATCTGTGCTTTCCCAGAGACGCAACATCTCATGGCGCTCAGACGCCGCAGAGCCTCCTGCCGAAAAGGCAAACGTCCTGCTCATTCTCCCACAAGGAAGGGCCCAGCCCTGAAAGCTCTTGCTGCTCTTCACAGTGCCTTGGCGCCCTATCTACAGGCACAACAGCAGTGGGGATCTGTGCTTTCCCAGAGACGCAACATCTCATGGCGCTCGGCCGCGGCAGCGCCTCTTACCGAAAAGGCAAACGTCCGGCTCCTTCTCCCACAATGAAGGGCCCAGCCCTGAAAGCTCTTGCTGCTCTTCACCTACCCTTGGCGCACTATCCACAGGCACAACAGCAATGGGGATCTGTGCTTTCCCAGAGACGCAACATCTCATGGCGCTCGGCCACGGCAGAGCCTCTTGCCGAAAAGGCAAACATCCTGCTCCATCTCCCACAAGGAAGGGACCAGCCCTGAAAGCTCTTGCTGCTCTTCACCTACCCTTGGCGCCCAATCAACAGGCACAACAGCAGTGGGGATCTGTGCTTTCCCAGAGACGCAACATCTCATGGCGCTCAGACGCGGCAGAGCCTCCTGCCGAAAAGGCAAACGTCCTGCTCATTCTCCCACAAGGAAGGGCCCAGCCCTGAAAGCTGTTGCTGCTCTTCACAGTGCCTTGGCGCCCTATCTACAGGCACAACAGCAGTGGGGATCTGTGCTTTCCCAGAGACGCAACATCTCATGGCGCTCGGCCGCGGCAGCGCCTCTTGCCGAAAAGGCAAACGTCCGGCTCCTTCTCCCACAATGAAGGGCCCAGCCCTGAAAGCTCTTGCTGCTCTTCACTTACACTTGGCGCACTATCTACAGGCACAACAGCAGTGGGGATCTGTGCTTTCCCAGAGACGCAAGATCTCATGGCGCTCGGCCGCGGCAGAGCCTCTTGCCGAAAACGCAAACGTCTGGCTCCTTCTCCCACAAGGAAGGGCCCAGCCCTGAAAGCTGTTGCTGCTCTTAACGGTGCCTTGGTGCCCTATCGACAGGCACAACAGCAGTGGGGATCTGTGCTTTCCCAGAGACACAAGATCTCATGGCGCTCGGCCGCGGCAGAGCCTCTTGCCGAAAAGTCAAACGTCTGGCTTGTTCTCCCACAAGGAAGGGCACAGCCCTGAAAGCTCTTGCTGCTCTTCACCTACCCTTGGCGCCCAATCAACAGGCACAACAGCAGTGGGGATCTGTGCTTTCCCAGAGACGCAACATCTCATGGCGCTCGGACGCGGCAGAGCCTCTTGCCGAAAAAGCAAACGTCCGGCTCCTTCTCCCACAAGGAAGGGCCCAGCCCTGAAAGCTCTTGCTGCTCTTCACGGTGCCTTGGCGCCCTATCGACAGGCACAACAGCAGTGGGGATCTGTGCTTTCCCAGAGACGCAACATCTCATGGCGCTCGGCCGCGGCAGAGCCTCCTGCCGAAAAGGCAAACGTCCGGCTCCTTCTCCCACAAGGAAGGGCCCAGCCCTGAAAGCTCTTGCTGCTCTTCACCTACACTTGGCGCACTGTCCACAGGCACAACAGCAATGGGGATCTGTGCTTTCCCAGAGACGCAACATCTCATGGCGCTCGGCCGCGGCAGCGCCTCTTGCCGAAAAGGCAAACGTCCTGCTCCATCTCCCACAAGGAAGGGCCCAGCCCTGAAAGCTCTTGCTGCTCTTCACCTACCCTTGGCGCCCAATCAACAGGCACAACAGCAGTGGGGATCTGTGCTTTCCCAGAGACGCAACATCTCATGGCGCTCAGACGCGGCAGAGCCTCCTGCCGAAAAGGCAAACGTCCTGCTCCTTCTCCCACAAGGAAGGGCCCAGCCCTGAAAGCTCTTGCTGCTCTTCACAGTGCCTTGGCGCCCTATCTACAGGCACAACAGCAGTGGGGATCTGTGCTTTCCCAGAGACGCAACATCTCATGGCGCTCGGCCGCGGCAGCGCCTCTTGCCGAAAAGGCAAACGTCCGGCTCCTTCTCCCACAAGGAAGGGCCCAGCCCTGAAAGCTCTTGCTGCTCTTCACCTACCCTTGGCGCACTATCTACAGGCACAACAGCAGTGGGGATCTGTGCTTTCCCAGAGACACAAGATCTCATGGCGCTCGGCCGCGGCAGAGCCTCTTGTCGAAAACGCAAACGTCTGGCTCCTTCTCCCACAAGGAAGGGCCCAGCCCTGAAAGCTCTTGCTGCTCTTCACCTACCCTTGGCGCCCAATCAACAGGCACAACAGCAGTGGGGATCTGTGCTTTCCCAGAGACGCAACATCTCATGGCGTTGAGACGCGGCAGAGCCTCCTGCCGAAAAGGCAAACGTCCTGCTCATTCTCCCACAAGGAAGGGCCCAGCCCTGAAAGCTGTTGCTGCTCTTCACAGTGCCTTGGCGCCCTATCTACAGGCACAACAGCAGTGGGGATCTGTGCTTTCCCAGAGACGCAACATCTCATGGCGCTCGGCCGCGGCAGCGCCTCTTGCCGAAAAGGCAAACGTCCGGCTCCTCCTCCCACAATGAAGGGCCCAGCCCTGAAAGCTCTTGCTGCTCTTCACCTACCCTTGGCGCACTATCCACAGGCACAACAGCAATGGGGATCTGTGCTTTCCCAGAGACGCAACATCTCATGGCGCTCGGCCACGGCAGAGCCTCTTGCCGAAAAGGCAAACGTCCTGCTCCATCTCCCACAAGGAAGGGACCAGCCCTGAAAGCTCTTGCTGCTCTTCACCTACCCTTGGCGCCCAATCAACAGGCACAACAGCAGTGGGGATCTGTGCTTTCCCAGAGACGCAACATCTCATGGCGCTCAGACGCGGCAGAGCCTCCTGCCGAAAAGGCAAACGTCCTGCTCATTCTCCCACAAGGAAGGGCCCAGCCCTGAAAGCTCTTGCTGCTCTTCACAGTGCCTTGGCGCCCTATCTACAGGCACAACAGCAGTGGGGATCTGTGCTTTCCCAGAGACGCAACATCTCATGGCGCTCGGCCGCGGCAGCGCCTCTTGCCGAAAAGGCAAAGGTCCGGCTCCTTCTCCCACAATGAAGGGCCCAGCCCTGAAAGCTCTTGCTGCTCTTCACCTACCCTTGGCGCACTATCCACAGGCACAACAGCAATGGGGATCTGTGCTTTCCCAGAGACGCAACATCTCATGGCGCTCGGCCACGGCAGAGCCTCTTGCCGAAAAGGCAAACGTCCTGCTCCATCTCCCACAAGGAAGGGACCAGCCCTGAAAGCTCTTGCTGCTCTTCACCTACCCTTGGCGCCCAATCAACAGGCACAACAGCAGTGGGGATCTGTGCTTTCCCAGAGACGCAACATCTCATGGCGCTCAGACGCGGCAGAGCCTCCTGCCGAAAAGGCAAACGTCCTGCTCATTCTCCCACAAGGAAGGGCCCAGCCCTGAAAGCTGTTGCTGCTCTTCACAGTGCCTTGGCGCCCTATCTACAGGCACAACAGCAGTGGGGATCTGTGCTTTCCCAGAGACGCAACATCTCATGGCGCTCGGCCGCGGCAGCGCCTCTTGCCGAAAAGGCAAACGTCCGGCTCCTTCTCCCACAATGAAGGGCCCAGCCCTGAAAGCTCTTGCTGCTCTTCACTTACACTTGGCGCACTATCTACAGGCACAACAGCAGTGGGGATCTGTGCTTTCCCAGAGACGCAAGATCTCATGGCGCTCGGCCGCGGCAGAGCCTCTTGCCGAAAACGCAAACGTCCGGCTCCTTCTCCCACAAGGAAGGGCCCAGCCCTGAAAGCTGTTGCTGCTCTTCACGGTGCCTTGGTGCCCTATCGACAGGCACAACAGCAGTGGGGATCTGTGCTTTCCCAGAGACACAAGATCTCATGGCGCTCGGCCGCGGCAGAGCCTCTTGCCGAAAAGGCAAACGTCTGGCTTGTTCTCCCACAAGGAAGGGCACAGCCCTGAAAGCTCTTGCTGCTCTTCACCTACCCTTGGCGCCCAATCAACAGGCACAACAGCAGTGGGGATCTGTGCTTTCCCAGAGACGCAACATCTCATGGTGCTCGGCCGCGGCAGAGCCTCTTGCCGAAAAAGCAAACGTCCGGCTCCTTCTCCCACAAGGAAGGGCCCAGCCCTGAAAGCTCTTGCTGCTCTTCACGGTGCCTTGGCGCCCTATCGACAGGCACAACAGCAGTGGGGATCTGTGCTTTCCCAGAGACGCAACATCTCATGGCGCTCGGCCGCGGCAGAGCCTCCTGCCGAAAAGGCAAACGTCCGGCTCCTTCTCCCACAAGGAAGGGCCCAGCCCTGAAAGCTCTTGCTGCTCTTCACCTACCCTTGGCGCACTGTCCACAGGCACAACAGCAATGGGGATCTGTGCTTTCCCAGAGACGCAACATCTCATGGCGCTCGGCCGCGGCAGCGCCTCTTGCCGAAAAGGCAAACGTCCTGCTCCATCTCCCACAAGGAAGGGACCAGCCCTGAAAGCTCTTGCTGCTCTTCACCTACCCTTGGCGCCCAATCAACAGGCACAACAGCAGTGGGGATCTGTGCTTTCCCAGAGACGCAACATCTCATGGCGCTCGGACGCGGCAGAGCCTCTTGCCGAAAAGGCAAACGTCCGGCTCCTTCTCCCACAAGGAAGGGCCCAGCCCTGAAAGCTCTTGCTGCTCTTCACGGTGCCTTGGCACCCTATCGACAGGCAAAACAGCAGTGGGGATCTGTGCTTTCCCAGAGACGCAAGATCTCATGGCACTCGGCCGCGGCAGCGCCTCTTGCCGAAAAGGCAAACGTCCGGCTCCTTCTCCCACAAGGAAGGGCCCAGCCCTGAAAGCTCTTGCTGCTCTTCACGGTGCCTTGGCGCCCTATCTACAGGCACAACAGCAGTGGGGATCTGTGCTTTCCCAGAGACGCAACATCTCATGGCGCTCGCCCGCGGCAGAGCCTCTTGCCGAAAAGGCAAACGTCTGGCTCCTTCTCCCACAAGGAAGGGCCCAGCCCTGAAAGCTCTTGCTGCTCTTCAAGGTGCCTTGGTGCACTATCAACAGGCACAACAGCAGTGGGGATCTGTGCTTTCCCAGAGACGCAACATCTCATGGCGCTCGGCCGCGGCAGCGCCTCTTGCCGAGAAGGCAAACGTCCGGCTCCTTCTCCCACAAGGAAGGGCCCAGCCCTGAAAGCTGTTGCTGCTCTTCACAGTGCCTTGGTGCCCTATCGACAGGCACAACAGCAGTGGGGATCTGTGCTTTCCCAGAGACACAAGATCTCATGGCGCTCGGCCGCGGCAGAGCCTCTTGTCGAAACGGCAAACGTCTGGCTCCTTCTCCCACAAGGAAGGGCCCAGCCCTGAAAGCTCTTGCTGCTCTTCACCTACCCTTGGAACCCTATCTACAGGCACAACAGTAGTGGGGATCTGTGCTTTCCCAGAGACGCAACATCTCATGGCGTTGAGACGCGGCAGAGCCTCCTGCCGAAAAGGCAAACGTCCTGCTCATTCTCCCACAAGGAAGGGCCCAGCCCTGAAAGCTCTTGCTGCTCTTCACAGTGCCTTGGCGCCCTATCTACAGGCACAACAGCAGTGGGGATCTGTGCTTTCCCAGAGACGCAACATCTCATGGCGCTCGGCCGCGGCACCGCCTCTTGCCGAAAAGGCAAACGTCCGGCTCCTTCTCCCACAATGAAGGGCCCAGCCCTGAAAGCTCTTGCTGCTCTTCACCTACCCTTGGCGCACTATCCACAGGCACAACAGCAATGGGGATCTGTGCTTTCCCAGAGACGCAACATCTCATGGCGCTTGGCCACGGCAGAGCCTCTTGCCGAAAAGGCAAACGTCCTGCTCCATCTCCCACAAGGAAGGGACCAGCCCTGAAAGCTCTTGCTGCTCTTCACCTACCCTTGGCGCCCAATCAACAGGCACAACAGCAGTGGGGATCTGTGCTTTCCCAGAGACGCAACATCTCATGGCGCTCAGACGCGGCAGAGCCTCCTGCCGAAAAGGCAAACGTCCTGCTCATTCTCCCACAAGGAAGGGCCCAGCCCTGAAAGCTGTTGCTGCTCTTCACAGTGCCTTGGCGCCCTATCTACAGGCACAACAGCAGTGGGGATCTGTGCTTTCCCAGAGACGCAACATCTCATGGCGCTCGGCCGCGGCAGCGCCTCTTGCCGAAAAGGCAAACGTCCGGCTCCTTCTCCCACAAGGAAGGGCCCAGCCCTGAAAGCTCTTGCTGCTCTTCACCTACACTTGGCGCACTATCTACAGGCACAACAGCAGTGGGGATCTGTGCTTTCCCAGAGACGCAAGATCTCATGGCGCTCGGCCGCGGCAGAGCCTCTTGCCGAAAACGCAAACGTCCGGCTCCTTCTCCCACAAGGAAGGGCCCAGCCCTGAAAGCTGTTGCTGCTCTTCACGGTGCCTTGGTGCCCTATCGACAGGCACAACAGCATTGGGGATCTGTGCTTTCCCAGAGACACAAGATCTCATGGCGCTCGGCCGCGGCAGAGCCTCTTGCCGAAAAGGCAAACGTCTGGCTTGTTCTCCCACAAGGAAGGGCACAGCCCTGAAAGCTCTTGCTGCTCTTCACCTACCCTTGGCGCCCAATCAACAGGCACAACAGCAGTGGGGATCTGTGCTTTCCCAGAGACGCAACATCTCATGGCGCACGGACACGGCAGAGCCTCTTGCCGAAAAAGCAAACGTCCAGCTCCTTCTCCCACAAGGAAGGGCCCAGCCCTGAAAGCTCTTGCTGCTCTTCACGGTGCCTTGGCGCCCTATCGACAGGCACAACAGCAGTGGGGATCTGTGCTTTCCCAGAGACGCAACATCTCATGGCGCTCGGCCGCGGCAGAGCCTCCTGCCGAAAAGGCAAACGTCCGGCTCCTTCTCCCACAAGGAAGGGCCCAGCCCTGAAAGCTCTTGCTGCTCTTCACAGTGCCTTGGCGCCCTATCTACAGGCACAACAGCAGTGGGGATCTGTGCTTTCCCAGAGACGCAACATCTCATGGCGCTCGGCCGCGGCAGCGCCTCTTGCCGAAAAGGAAAACGTCCGGCTCCTTCTCCCACAAGGAAGGGCCCAGCCCTGAAAGCTCTTGCTGCTCTTCACCTACCCTTGGCGCACTATCTACAGGCACAACAGCAGTGGGGATCTGTGCTTTCCCAGAGACGCAAGATCTCATGGCGCTCGGCCGCGGCAGAGCCTCTTGCCGAAAAGGCAAACGTCCGGCTCCTTCTCCCACAAGGAAGGGCACAGCCCTGAAAGCTCTTGCTGCTCTTCACGGTGCCTTGGCACCCTATCTACAGGCACAACAGCAGTGGGGATCTGTGCTTTCCCAGAGACGCAAGATCTCATGGCGCTCGGCCGCGGCAGCGCCTCTTGCCGAAAAGGCAAACGTCCGGCTCCTTCTCCCACAAGGAAGGGCCCAGCCCTGAAAGCTCTTGCTGCTCTTCACGGTGCCTTGGCGCCCTATCTACAGGCACAACAGCAGTGGGGATCTGTGCTTTCCCAGAGACGCAACATCTCATGGCGCTCAGCCACGGCAGAGCCTCTTGCCAAAAAGGCAAACGTCCTGCTCCTTCTCCCACAAGGAAGGGCCCAGCCCTGAAATCTGTTGCTGCTCTTCACAGTGCCTTGGCGCCCTATCTACAGGCACAACAGCAGTGGGGATCTGTGCTTTCCCAGAGACGCAACATCTCATGGCGCTCGGCCGCGGCAGCGCCTCTTGCCGAAAAGGCAAACGTCCGGCTCCTTCTCCCACAATGAAGGGCCCAGCCCTGAAAGCTCTTGCTGCTCTTCACCTACACTTGGCGCACTATCTACAGGCACAACAGCAGTGGGGATCTGTGCTTTCCCAGAGACGCAACATCTCATGGCGCTCGGCCGCGGCAGCGCCTCTTGCCGAAAAGGAAAACGTCCGGCTCCTTCTCCCACAAGGAAGGGCCCAGCCCTGAAAGCTCTTGCTGCTCTTCACCTACCCTTGGCGCACTATCTACAGGCACAACAGCAGTGGGGATCTGTGCTTTCCCAGAGACGCAAGATCTCATGGCGCTCGGCCGCGGCAGAGCCTCTTGCCGAAAAGGCAAACGTCCGGCTCCTTCTCCCACAAGGAAGGGCACAGCCCTGAAAGCTCTTGCTGCTCTTCACGGTGCCTTGGCACCCTATCTACAGGCACAACAGCAGTGGGGATCTGTGCTTTCCCAGAGACGCAAGATCTCATGGCGCTCGGCCGCGGCAGCGCCTCTTGCCGAAAAGGCAAACGTCCGGCTCCTTCTCCCACAAGGAAGGGCCCAGCCCTGAAAGCTCTTGCTGCTCTTCACGGTGCCTTGGCGCCCTATCTACAGGCACAACAGCAGTGGGGATCTGTGCTTTCCCAGAGACGCAACATCTCATGGCGCTCAGCCACGGCAGAGCCTCTTGCCAAAAAGGCAAACGTCCTGCTCCTTCTCCCACAAGGAAGGGCCCAGCCCTGAAAGCTGTTGCTGCTCTTCACAGTGCCTTGGCGCCCTATCTACAGGCACAACAGCAGTGGGGATCTGTGCTTTCCCAGAGACGCAACATCTCATGGCGCTCGGCCGCGGCAGCGCCTCTTGCCGAAAAGGCAAACGTCCGGCTCCTTCTCCCACAATGAAGGGCCCAGCCCTGAAAGCTCTTGCTGCTCTTCACCTACACTTGGCGCACTATCTACAGGCACAACAGCAGTGGGGATCTGTGCTTTCCCAGAGACGCAACATCTCATGGCGCTCGGCCGCGGCAGAGCCTCTTGCCGAAAACGCAAACGTCCGGCTCCTTCTCCCACAAGGAAGGGCCCAGCCCTGAAAGCTGTTGCTGCTCTTCACGGTGCCTTGGTGCCCTATCGACAGGCACAACAGCAGTGGGGATCTGTGCTTTCCCAGAGACACAAGATCTCATGGCGCTCGGCCGCGGCAGAGCCTCTTGCCGAAAAGGCAAACGTCCGGCTCCATCTCCCACAAGGAAGGGCACAGCCCTGAAAGCTCTTGCTGCTCTTCACCTACCCTTGGCGCCCAATCAACAGGCACAACAGCAGTGGGGATCTGTGCTTTCCCAGAGACGCAACATCTCATGGCGCTCGGACGCGGCAGAGCCTCTTGCCGAAAAAGCAAACGTCCGGCTCCTTCTTCCACAAGGAAGGGCCCAGCCCTGAAAGCTCTTGCTGCTCTTCACGGTGCCTTGGCGCCCTATCGACAGGCACAACAGCAGTGGGGATCTGTGCTTTCCCAGAGACGCAACATCTCATGGCGCTCGGCCGCGGCAGAGCCTCCTGCCGAAAAGGCAAACGTCCGGCTCCTTCTCCCACAAGGAAGGGCCCAGCCCTGAAAGCTCTTGCTGCTCTTCACAGTGCCTTGGCGCCCTATCTACAGGCACAACAGCAGTGGGGATCTGTGCTTTCCCAGAGACGCAACATCTCATGGCGCTCGGCCGCGGCAGCGCCTCTTGCCGAAAAGGCAAACGTCCGGCTCCTTCTCCCACAAGGAAGGGCCCAGCCCTGAAAGCTCTTGCTGCTCTTCACCTAACCTTGGCGCACTATCTACAGGCACAACAGCAGTGGGGATCTGTGCTTTCCCAGAGACGCAAGATCTCATGGCGCTCGGCCGCGGCAGAGCCTCTTGCCGAAAAGGCAAACGTCCGGCTCCTTCTCCCACAAGGAAGGGCACAGCCCTGAAAGTTCTTGCTGCTCTTCACGGTGCCTTGGCACCCTATCTACAGGCACAACAGCAGTGGGGATCTGTGCTTTCCCAGAGACGCAAGATCTCATGGCGCTCGGCCGCGGCAGCGCCTCTTGCCGAAAAGGCAAACGTCCGGCTCCTTCTCCCACAAGGAAGGGCCCAGCCCTGAAAGCTCTTGCTGCTCTTCACGGTGCCTTGGCGCCCTATCTACAGGCACAACAGCAGTGGGGATCTGTGCTTTCCCAGAGACGCAACATCTCATGGCACTCGGCCGCGGCAGAGCCTCTTGCCGAAAAGGCAAACGTCTGGCTCCTTCTCCCACAAGGAAGGGCACAGCCCTGAAAGCTCTTGCTGCTCTTCACGGTGCCTTGGCGCACTATCTACAGGCACAACAGCAGTGGGGATCTGTGCTTTCCCAGAGACGCAACATCTCATGGCGCTCGGCCGCGGCAGCGCCTCTTGCCGAGAAGGCAAACGTCCGGCTCCTTCTCCCACAAGGAAGGGCCCAGCCCTGAAAGCTGTTGCTGCTCTTCACGGTGCCTTGGTGCCCTATCGACAGGCACAACAGCAGTGGGGATCTGTGCTTTCCCAGAGACACAAGATCTCATGGCGCTCGGCCGCGGCAGAGCCTCTTGCCGAAAAGGCAAACGTCTGGCTCCTTCTCCCACAAGGAAGGGCACAGCCCTGAAAGCTCTTGCTGCTCTTCACCTACCCTTGGCGCCCAATCAACAGGCACAACAGCAGTGGGGATCTGTGCTTTCCCAGAGACGCAACATCTCATGGCGCTCAGACGCGGCAGAGCCTCCTGCCGAAAAGGCAAACGTCCTGCTCATTCTCCCACAAGGAAGGGCCCAGCCCTGAAAGCTCTTGCTGCTCTTCACCTACCCTTGGCGCAGTATCTAGAGGCACAACAGCAGTGGGGATCTGTGCTTTCCCAGAGACGCAAGATCTCATGGCGCTCGGCCGCGGCAGCGCCTCTTGCCGAAAAGGCAAACGTCCGGCTCCTTCTCCCACAAGGAAGGGCCCAGCCCTGAAAGCTCTTGCTGCTCTTCACGGTGCCTTGGCGCCCTATCTACAGGCACAACAGCAGTGGGGATCTGTGCTTTCCCAGAGACGCAAGATCTCATGGCGCTCGGCCGCGGCAGAGCCTTTTGCCGAAAAAGCAATCGTCCGGCTCCTTCTCCCACAAGGAAGGGCACAGCCCTGAAAGCTCTTGCTGCTCTTCACCTACCCTTGGCGCCCAATCTACAGGCACAACAGCAGTGGGGATCTGTGCTTTCCCAGAGACGCAACATCTCATGGCGCTCGGCCGCGGCATAGCCTCCTGCCGAAAAGGCAAACATCCTGCTCATTCTCCCACAAGGAAGGGCCCAGCCCTGAAAGCTGTTGCTGCTCTTCACGGTGCCTTGGCACCCTATCTACAGCCACAACAGCAGTGGGGATCTGTGCTTTCCCAGAGACGCAACATCTCATGGCGCTCGGCCGCGGCAGCGCCTCTTGCCGAAAAGGCAAATGTCCGGCTCCTTCTCCCACAAGGAAGGGCCCAGCCCTGAAAGCTCTTGCTGCTCTTCACGGTGCCTTGGCGCCCTATCTACAGGCACAACAGCAGTGGGGATCTGTGCTTTCCCAGAGACGCAACATCTCATGGCGCTCAGCCACGGCAGAGCCTCTTGCCAAAAAGGCAAACGTCCTGCTCCTTCTCCCACAAGGAAGGGCCCAGCCCTGAAAGCTCTTGCTGCTCTTCACGGTGCCTTGGCGCCCTATCGACAGGCACAACAGCAGTGGGGATCTGTGCTTTCCCAGAGACGCAACATCTCATGGCGCTCGGCCGCGGCAGAGCCTCTTGCCGAAAAGGCAAACGTCCGGCTCCTTCTCCCACAAGGAAGGGCCCAGCCCTGAAAGCTGTTGCTGCTCTTCACCTACCCTTGGCGCAGTATCTAGAGGCAAAACAGCAGTGGGGATCTGTGCTTTCCCAGAGACGCAACATCTCATGGCGCTCGGCCGCGGCAGCGCCTCTTGCCGAAAAGGCAAATGTCCGGCTCCTTCTCCCACAAGGAAGGGCCCAGCCCTGAAAGCTCTTGCTGCTCTTCACGGTGCCTTGTTGCCCTATCGACAGGCACAACAGCAGTGGGGATCTGTGCTTTCCCAGAGACGCAAGATCTCATGGCGCTCGGCCGCGGCAGAGCCTCTTGCCGAAAAGGCAAACGTCCGGCTCCTTCTCCTACAAGGAAGGGCACAGCCCTGAAAGCTCTTGCTGCTCTTCACCTACCCTTGGCGCCCAATCTACAGGCACAACAGCAGTGGGGATCTGTGCTTTCCCAGAGACGCAAGATCTCATGGCGCTCGGCCGCGGCAGAGCCTCTTGCCGAAAAGGCAAACGTCCTGCTCCTTCTCCCACAAGGAAGGGCCCAGCCCTGAAAGCTCTTGCTGCTCTTCACGGTGCCTTGGCACCCTATCTACAGGCACAACAGCAGTGGGGATCTGTGCTTTCCCAGAGACGCAAGATCTCATGGCGCTCGGCCGCGGCAGAGCCTCTTGCCAAAAAGGCAAACGTCCTGCTCCTTCTCCCACAAGGAAGGGCCCAGCCCTGAAAGCTCTTGCTGCTCTTCACGGTGCCTTGGCACCCTATCTACAGCCACAACAGCAGTGGGGATCTGTGCTTTCCCAGAGACGCAAGATCTCAAGGCGCTCGGCCGCGGCAGCGCCTCTTGCCGAAAAGGCAAACGTCCGGCTCCTTCTCCCACAAGGAAGGGCCCAGCCCTGAAAGCTGTTGCTGCTCTTCACGGTGCCTTGGCACACTATCTACAGGCACAACAGCAGTGGGGATCTGTGCTTTCCCAGAGACGCAAGAACTCATGGCGCTCGGCCGCGGCAGAGCCTCTTGCCGAAAAGGCAAACGTCCGGCTCCTTCTCCCACAAGGAAGGGCCCAGCCCTGAAAGCTCTTGCTGCTCTTCACGGTGCCTTGGCACCCTACCGACAGGCACAACAGCAGTGGGGATCTGTGCTTTCCCTGAGACGCAAGATCTCATGGCGCTCGGCCGCGGCAGAGCCTCTTGCCAAAAACGCAAACGTCCGGCTCCTTCTCCCACAAGGAAGGGCCCAGCCCTGAAAGCTCTTGCTGCTCTTCACGGTGCCTTGGCACCCTATCTACAGCCACAACAGCAGTGGGGATCTGTGCTTTCCCAGAGACGCAAGATCTCAAGGCGCTCGGCCGCGGCAGCGCCTCTTGCCGAAAAGGCAAACGTCCGGCTCCTTCTCCCACAAGGAAGGGCCCAGCCCTGAAAGCTGTTGCTGCTCTTCACGGTGCCTTGGCACACTATCTACAGGCACAACAGCAGTGGGGATCTGTGCTTTCCCAGAGACGCAAGAACTCATGGCGCTCGGCCGCGGCAGAGCCTCTTGCCGAAAAGGCAAACGTCCGGCTCCTTCTCCCACAAGGAAGGGCCCAGCCCTGAAAGCTCTTGCTGCTCTTCACGGTGCCTTGGCACCCTACCGACAGGCACAACAGCAGTGGGGATCTGTGCTTTCCCTGAGACGCAAGATCTCATGGCGCTCGGCCGCGGCAGAGCCTCTTGCCAAAAACGCAAACGTCCGGCTCCTTCTCCCACAAGGAAGGGCCCAGCCCTGAAAGCTCTTGCTGCTCTTCACGGTGCCTTGGCGCCCTATCTACAGGCACAACAGCAGTGGGGTTCTGTGCTTTCCCAGAGACGCAAGATCTCATGGCGCTCGGCCGCGGCAGAGCCTCCTGCCGAAAAGGCAAACGTCCGGCTCATTCTCCCACAAGGAAGGGCCCAGCCCTGAAAGCTCTTGCTGCTCTTCACGGTGCCTTGGCGCCCTATCTACAGGCACAACAGCAGTGGGGATCTGTGCTTTCCCAGAGACGCAACATCTCATGGCGCTCGGCCGCGGCAGAGCCTCCTGCCGAAAAGGCAAACGTCCTGCTCATTCTCCCACAAGGAAGGGCCCAGCCCTGAAAGCTCTTGCTGCTCTTCACAGTGCCTTGGCACCCTATCTACAGCCACAACAGCAGTGGGGATCTGTGCTTTCCCAGAGACGCAACATCTCATGGCGCTCGGCCGCGGCAGAGCCTCTTGCCGAAAAGGCAAACGTTCGGCTCCTTCTCCCACAAGGAAGGGCCCAGCCCTGAAAGCTGTTGCTGCTCTTCACGGTGCCTTGACGCCCTATCGACAGACACAACAGCAGTGGGGATCTGTGCTTTCCCAGAGACGCAAGATCTCATTGCGCTCGGTCACGGCAGAGCCTCTTGCCGAAAAGGCAAACATCCGGCTCCTTCTCCCACAAGGAAGGGCCAAGCCCTGAAAGCTGTTGCTGCTCTTCCCCTACCCTTGGCGCCCTATCTACAGGCACAACAGCAGTGGGGATCTGTGCTTTCCCAGAGACGCAACATCTCATGGCGCTCGGCCGCGGCAGAGCCTCTTGCCAAAAAGGCAAACGTCCTGCTCCTTCTCCCACAAGGAAGGGCCCAGCCCTGAAAGCTCTTGCTGCTCTTCACGGTGCCTTGGAACCCTATCTACAGGCACAACAGCAGTGGGGATCTGTGCTTTCCCAGAGACGCAACATCTCATGGCGCTCGGCCGCGGCAGAGCCTCTTGCCGAAAAGGCAAACGTCCGGCTCCTTCTCCCACAAGGAAGGGCCCAGCCCTGAAAGCTCTTGCTGCTCTTCACAGTGCCTTGGCGCCCTATCGACAGGCACAACAGCAGTGGGGATCTGTGCTTTCCCAGAGACGCAAGATCTCATGGCGCTCGGCCGCGGCAGAGCCTCTTGCCGAAAAGGCAAACGTCCGGCTCCTTCTCCCACAAGGAAGGGCCCAGCCCTGAAAGCTGTTGCTGCTCTTCACGGTGCCTTGGCGCCCTATCTACAGGCACAACAGCAGTGGGCATCTGTGCTTTCCCAGAGACGCAAGATCTCATGGCGCTCGGCCGCGGCAGAGCCTCTTGCCGAAAAGGCAAACGTCCGGCTCCTTCTCCCACAAGGAAGGGCCCAGCCCTGAAAGCTCTTGCTGCTCTTCACGGTGCCTTGGCGCCCTATCTACAGGCACAACAGCAGTGGGGATCTGTGCTTTCCCAGAGACACAAGATCTCATGGCGCTCGGCCGCGGCAGAGCCTCTTGCCGAAAAGGCAAACGTCCGGCTCCTTCTCCCACAAGGAAGGGCCCAGCCCTGAAAGTCGTTGTTGCTCTTCACGGTGCCTTGGCACCCTATCTACAGGCACAACAGCAGTGGGGATCTGTGCTTTCCCAGAGACGCAACATCTCATGGCGCTCGGCCGCGGCAGAGCCTCTTGCCGAAAAGGCAAACGTCCGGCTCCTTCTCCCACAAGGAAGGGCCCAGCCCTGAAAGCTGTTGCTGCTCTTCACCTACCCTTGGCGCCCTATCTACAGGCACAACAGCAGTGGGGATCTGTGCTTTCCCAGAGACGCAAGATCTCATGGCGCTCGGCCGCGGCAGAGCCTCTTGCCAAAATGGCAAACGTCCGGCTCCTTCTCCCACAAGGAAGGGCCCAGCCCTGAAAGCTCTTGCTGCTCTTCACGGTGCCTTGGCACCCTATCTACAGCCACAACAGCAGTGGGGATCTGTGCTTTCCCAGAGACGCAACATCTCATGGCGCTCGGCCGCGGCAGAGCCTCTTGCCGAAAAGGCAAACGTCCGGCTCCTTCTCCCCCAAGGAAGGGCCCAGCCCTGAAAGCTGTTGCTGCTCTTCACCTACCCTTGGCGCACTATCTACAGGCACAACAGCAGTGGGGATCTGTGCTTTCCCAGAGACGCAAGATCTCATGGCGCTCGGCCGCGGCAGAGCCTCTTGCCAAAATGGAAAACGTCCGGCTCCTTCTCCCACAAGGAAGGCCACAGCCCTGAGAGCTCTTGCTGATCTTCACGGTGCCTTGGCACCCTACCGACAGGCACAACAACAGTGGGGATCTGTGCTTTCCCTGAGACGCAAGATCTCATGGCTCTCGGCCGCGGCAGCGCCTCTTGCCAAAAAGGTAAACGTCCGGCTCCTTCTCCCACAAGGAAGGGCCCAGCCCTGAAAGCTCTTGCTGCTCTTCACGGTGCCTTGGCGCCCTATCTACAGGCACAACAGCAGTGGGGATCTGTGCTTTCCCAGAGACGCAAGATCTCATGGCGCTCGGCCGCGGCAGAGCCTCTTGCCAAAAATGCAAACGTCCGGCTCCTTCTCCCACAAGGAAGGGCCCAGCCCTGAAAGCTGTTGTTGCTCTTCACGGTGCCTTGGCACCCTATCTACAGGCACAACAGCAGTGGGGATCTGTGCTTTCCCAGAGACGCAAGATCTCATGGCGCTCGGCCGCGGCAGCGCCTCTTGCCGAAAAGGCAAACGTCCGGCTCCTTCTCCCACAAGGAAGGGCCCAGCCCTGAAAGCTGTTGCTGCTCTTCACGGTGCCTTGGCGCCCTATCTACAGGCACAACAGCAGTGGGGATCTGTGCTTTCCCAGAGACGCAACATCTCATGGCGCTCGGCCGCGGCAGAGCCTCTTGCCGAAAAGGCAAACGTCCGGCTCCTTCTCCCACAAGGAAGGGCCCAGCCCTGAAAGCTCTTGCTGCTCTTCACGGTGCCTTGGTGCCCTATCGACAGGCACAACAGCAGTGGGGATCTGTGCTTTCCCAGAGACGCAACATCTCATGGCGCTCGGCCGCGGCAGAGCTTCTTGCCGAAAAGGCAAACGTCCTGCTCCTTCTCCCACAAGGAAGGGCCCAGCCCTGAAAGCTCTTGCTGCTCTTCACGGTGCCTTGGCGCCCTATCTACAGGCACAACAGCAGTGGGGATCTATGCTTTCCGAGAGACGCAACATCTCATGGCGCTCGGCCACGGCAGAGCCTCTTCCCGAAAAGGCAAACGTCTGGCTTGTTCTCCCACAAGGAAGGGCCCAGCCCTGAAAGCCGTTGTTGCTCTTCACGGTGCCTTGGCACCCTATCTACAGGCACAACAGCAGTGGGGATCTGTGCTTTCCCAGAGACGCAACATCTCATGGCGCTCGGCCGCGGCAGAGCCTCTTGCCGAAAAGGCAAACGTCCGGCTCCTTCTCCCACAAGGAAGGGCCCAGCCCTGAAAGCTGTTGCTGCTCTTCACCTACCCTTGGCGCCCTATCTACAGGCACAACAGCAGTGGGGATCTGTGCTTTCCCAGAGACGCAAGATCTCATGGCGCTCGGCCGCGGCAGAGCCTCTTGCCAAAATGGCAAACGTCCGGCTCCTTCTCCCACAAGGAAGGGCCCAGCCCTGAAAGCTGTTGCTGCTCTTCACGGTGCCTTGGCACCCTATCTACAGCCGCAACAGCAGTGGGGATGTGTGCTTTCCCAGAAACGCAACATCTCATGGCGCTCGGCCGCGGCAGCGCCTCTTGCCGAAAAGGCAAACGTCCGGCTCCTTCTCCCAGAAGGAAGGGCCCAGCCCTGAAAGCTCTTGCTGCTCTTCACGGTGCCTTGGCACACTATCTACAGGCACAACAGCAGTGGGGATCTGTGCTTTCCCAGAGACGCAAGATCTCATGGCGCTCGGCCGCGGCAGAGCCTCTTGCCGAAAAGGCAAACGTCCGGCTCCTTCTCCCACAAGGAAGGGCCCAGCCCTGAAAGCTCTTGCTGCTCTTCACGGTGCCTTGGTGCCCTATCGACAGCCACAACAGCAGTGGGGATCTGTGCTTTCCCAGAGATGCAACATCTCATGGCGCTCGGCCGCGGCAGAGCCTCTTGCCAAAAAGGCAAACGTCCTGCTCCTTCTCCCACAAGGAAGGGCCCAGCCCTGAAATCTCTTGCTGCTCTTCACGGTGCCTTGGCGCCCTATCGACAGGCACAACAGCAGTGGGGATCTGTGCTTTCCCAGAGACGCAACATCTCATGGCGCTCGGCCGCGGCAGAGCCTCTTGCCGAAAAGGCAAACGTCCGGCTCCTTCTCCCACAAGGAAGGGCCCAGCCCTGAAAGCTCTTGCTGCTCTTCACGGTGCCTTGGCGCCCTATCTACAGGCACAACAGCAGTGGGGATCTGTGCTTTCCCAGAGACGCAACATCTCATGGCGCTCGGCCGCGGCAGAGCCTCTTGCCGAAAATGCAAACGTCCGGCTCCTTCTCCCACAAGGAAGGGCCCAGCCCTGAAAGCTCTTGCTGCTCTTCACAGTGCCTTGGCGCCGTATCGACAGGCACAACAGCAGTGGGGATCTGTGCTTTCCCAGAGACGCAAGATCTCATGGCGCTCGGCCGCGGCAGAGCCTCTTGCCGAAAAGGCAAACGTCCGGCTCCTTCTCCCACAAGGAAGGGCCCAGCCCTGAAAGCTCTTGCTGCTCTTCACGGTGCCTTGGCGCCCTATCGACAGGCACAACAGCAGTGGGGATCTGTGCTTTCCCAGAGACGCAAGATCTCATGGCGCTCGGCCGCGGCAGCGCCTCTTGCCGAAAAGGCAAACATCCGGCTCCTTCTCCCACAAGGAAGGGCCCAGCCCTGAAAGCTGTTGCTGCTCTTCACGGTGCCTTGGCGCCCTATCTACAGGCACAACAGCAGTGGGGATCTGTGCTTTCCCAGAGACGCAACATCTCATGGCGCTCGGCCGCGGCAGAGCCTCTTGCCGAAAAGGCAAACGTCCGGCTCCTTCTCCCACAAGGAAGGGCCCAGCCCTGAAAGCTCTTGCTGCTCTTCACGGTGCCTTGGTGCCCTATCGACAGGCACAACAGCAGTGGGGATCTGTGCTTTCCCAGAGACGCAAGATCTCATGGCGCTCGGCCGCGGCAGAGCCTCTTGCCGAAAAGGCAAACGTCCGGCTCCTTCTCCCACAAGGAAGGGCCCAGCCCTGAAAGCTCTTGCTGCTCTTCACGGTGCCTTGGCGCCCTATCTACAGGCACAACAGCAGTGGGGATCTATGCTTTCCCAGAGATGCAACATCTCATGGCGCTCGGACGCGGCAGCGCCTCCTGCCGAAAAGGCAAACGTCCTGCTCATTCTCCCACAAGGAAGGGCCCAGCCCTGAAAGCTCTTGCTGCTCTTCACAGTGCCTTGGCGCCCTATCTACAGGCACAACAGCAGTGGGGATCTGTGCTTTCCCAGAGACGCAACATCTCATGGCGCTCGGCCGCGGCAGCGCCTCTTGCCGAAAAGGCAAACGTCCGGCTCCTTCTCCCACAATGAAAGGCCCAGCCCTGAAAGCTCTTGCTGCTCTTCACCTACCCTTGGCGCACTATCTACAGGCACAACAGCAGTGGGGATCTGTGCTTTCCCAGAGACACAAGATCTCATGGCGCTCTGCCGCGGCAGACCCTCTTGCCGAAAATGCAAAGGTCCTGCTCCTTCTCCCACAAGGAAGGGCCCAGCCCTGAAAGCTCTTGCTGCTCTTCACGGTGCCTTGGAGCCCTATCGACAGGCACAACAGCAGTGGGGATCTGTGCTTTCCCAGAGACACAAGGTCTCATGGCGCTCGGCCGCGGCAGAGCCTCTTGCCGAAAAGGCAAACGTCCGGCTCCTTCTCCCACAAGGAAGGGCCCAGCCCTGAAAGCTCTTGCTGCTCTTCACCTACCCTTGGAGCCCTATCTACAGGCACAACAGCAGTGGGGATCTGTGCTTTCCCAGAGACGCAAGATCTCATGGCACTCGGCCGCGGCAGAGCCTCTTGCCGAAAAGGCAAACGTCCGGCTCCTTCTCCCACAAGGAAGGGCCCAGCCCTGAAAGCTGTTGCTGCTCTTCACGGTGCCTTGGCGCCCTATCGACAGGCACAACAGCAGTGGGGATCTGTGCTTTCCCAGAGACGCAAGATCTCATGGCGCTCGGCCGCGGCAGAGCCTCTTGCCGAAAAGGCAAACGTCCGGCTCCTTCTCCCACAAGGAAGGGCCCAGCCCTGAAAGCTCTTGCTGCTCTTCACGGTGCCTTGGCGCCCTATCTACAGGCACAACAGCAGTGGGGATCTGTGCTTTCCCAGAGACGCAACATCTCATGGCGCTCGGCCGCGGCAGAGCCTCTTGCCGAAAAGGCAAACGTCCGGCTCCTTCTCCCACAAGGAAGGGCCCACCCCTGAAAGCTGTTGCTGCTCTTCACGATGCCTTGGTGCCCTATCGACAGGCACAACAGCAGTGGGGATCTGTGCTTTCCCAGAGACGCAAGATCTCATGGCGCTCGGCCGCGGCAGAGCTTCTTGCCGAAAAGGCAAACGTCCTGCTCCTTCTCCCACAAGGAAGGGCCCAGCCCTGAAAGCTCTTGCTGCTCTTCACGGTGCCTTGGCGCCCTATCTACAGGCACAACAGCAGTGGGGATCTATGCTTTCCGAGAGACGCAACATCTCATGGCGCTCGGCCGCGGCAGAGCCTCTTGCCGAAAAGGCAAACGTCCGGCTCCTTCTCCCACAAGGAAGGGCCCAGCCCTGAAAGCCGTTGTTGCTCTTCACGGTGCCTTGGCACCCTATCTACAGGCACAACAGCAGTGGGGATCTGTGCTTTCCCAGAGACGCAAGATCTCATGGCGCTCGGCCGCGGCAGAGCCTCTTGCCGAAAAGGCAAACGTCCGGCTCCTTCTCCCACAAGGAAGGGCCCAGCCCTGAAAGCTGTTGCTGCTCTTCACCTACCCTTGGCGCCCTATCTACAGGCACAACAGCAGTGGGGATCTGTGCTTTCCCAGAGACGCAAGATCTCATGGCGCTCGGCCGCGGCAGAGCCTCTTGCCAAAATGGCAAACGTCCGGCTCCTTCTCCCACAAGGAAGGGCCCAGCCCTGAAAGCTCTTGCTGCTCTTCACAGTGCCTTGGCGCCCTATCTACAGGCACAACAGCAGTGGGGATCTGTGCTTTCCCAGAGACGCAACATCTCATGGCGCTCGGCCGCGGCAGCGCCTTTTGCCGAAAAGGCAAACGTCCGGCTCCTTCTCCCACAATGAAAGGCCCAGCCCTGAAAGCTCTTGCTGCTCTTCACCTACCCTTGGCGCACTATCTACAGGCACAACAGCAGTGGGGATCTGTGCTTTCCCAGAGACACAAGATCTCATGGCGCTCTGCCGCGGCAGACCCTCTTGCCGAAAATGCAAAGGTCCTGCTCCTTCTCCCACAAGGAAGGGCCCAGCCCTGAAAGCTCTTGCTGCTCTTCACGGTGCCTTGGAGCCCTATCGACAGGCACAACAGCAGTGGGGATCTGTGCTTTCCCAGAGACGCAACATCTCATGGAGCTCGGCCGCGGCAGAGCCTCTTGCCGAAAAGGCAAACGTCCGGCTCCTTCTCCCACAAGGAAGGGCCCAGCCCTGAAAGCTCTTGCTGCTCTTCACGGTGCCTTGGCGCCCTATCGACAGGCACAACAGCAGTGGGGATCTGTGCTTTCCCAGAGACGCAACATCTCATGGCGCTCGGCCGCGGCAGAGCCTCTTGCCGAAAAGGCAAACGTCCGGCTCCTTCTCCCACAAGGAAGGGCCCAGCCCTGAAAGCTCTTGCTGCTCTTCACGGTGCCTTGGCGCCCTATCTACAGGCACAACAGCAGTGGGGATCTGTGCTTTCCCAGAGACGCAACATCTCATGGCGCTCGGCCGCGGCAGAGCCTCTTGCCGAAAAGGCAAACGTCCGGCTCCTTCTCCCACAAGGAAGGGCCCACCCCTGAAAGCTGTTGCTGCTCTTCACGGTGCCTTGGCGCCCTATCTACAGGCACAACAGCAGTGGGGATCTATGCTTTCCGAGAGACGCAACATCTCATGGCGCTCGGCCGCGGCAGAGCCTCTTGCCGAAAAGGCAAACGTCCGGCTCCTTCTCCCACAAGGAAGGGCCCAGCCCTGAAAGCCGTTGTTGCTCTTCACGGTGCCTTGGCACCCTACCTACAGGCACAACAGCATTGGGGATCTGTGCTTTCCCAGAGACGCAAGATCTCATGGCGCTCGGCCGCGGCAGAGCCTCTTGCCGAAAAGGCAAACGTCCGGCTCCTTCTCCCACAAGGAAGGGCCCAGCCCTGAAAGCTGTTGCTGCTCTTCACCTACCCTTGGCGCCCTATCTACAGGCACAACAGCAGTGGGGATCTGTGCTTTCCCAGAGACGCAAGATCTCATGGCGCTCGGCCGCGGCAGAGCCTCTTGCCAAAATGGCAAACGTCCTGCTCCTTCTCCCACAAGGAAGGGCCCAGCCCTGAAAGCTGTTGCTGCTCTTCACGGTGCCTTGGCACACTATCTACAGCCACAACAGCAGTGGGGATGTGTGCTTTCCCAGAAACGCAACATCTCATGGCGCTCGGCCGCGGCAGCGCCTCTTGCCGAAAAGGCAAACGTCCGGCTCCTTCTCCCACAAGGAAGGGCCCAGCCCTGAAAGCTGTTGCTGCTCTTCACGGTGCCTTGGCACACTATCTACAGGCACAACAGCAGTGGGGATCTGTGCTTTCCCAGAGACGCAAGATCTCATGGCGCTCGGCCGCGGCAGAGCCTCTTGCCGAAAAGGCAAACGTCCTGCTCCTTCTCCCACAAGGAAGGGCCCAGCCCTGAAAGCTCCTGCTGCTCTTCACGGTGCCTTGGTGCCCTATCGACAGCCACAACAGCAGTGGGGATCTGTGCTTTCCCAGAGATGCAACATCTCATGGCGCTCGGCCGCGGCAGAGCCTCTTGCCAAAAAGGCAAACGTCCTGCTCCTTCTCCCACAAGGAAGGGCCCAGCCCTGAAATCTCTTGCTGCTCTTCACGGTGCCTTGGCGCCCTATCGACAGGCACAACAGCAGTGGGGATCTGTGCTTTCCCAGAGACGCAACATCTCATGGCGCTCGGCCGCGGCAGAGCCTCTTGCCGAAAAGGCAAACGTCCGGCTCCTTCTCCCACAAGGAAGGGCCCAGCCCTGAAAGCTCTTGCTGCTCTTCACGGTGCCTTGGCGCCCTATCTACAGGCACAACAGCAGTGGGGATCTGTGCTTTCCCAGAGACGCAACATCTCATGGCGCTCGGCCGCGGCAGAGCCTCTTGCCGAAAAGGCAAACGTCTGGCTCCTTCTCCCACAAGGAAGGGCACAGCCCTGAAAGCTCTTGCTGCTCTTCACCTGCCCTTGGGGCCCAATCAACAGGCACAACAGCAGTGGGGATCTGTGCTTTCCCAGAGACGCAACATCTCATGGCGCTCGGACGCTGCAGCGCCTCCTGCCGAAAAGGCAAACGTCCTGCTCATTCTCCCACAAGGAAGGGCCCAGTCCTGAAAGCTGTTGCTGCTCTTCACGGTGCCTTGGTGCCCTATCGACAGGCACAACAGCAGTGGGGATCTGTGCTTTCCCAGAGACACAAGATCTCATGGCGCTCGGCCGCGGCAGAGCCTCTTGCCGAAAAGGCAAACGTCTGGCTCCTTCTCCCACAAGGAAGGGCACAGCCCTGAAAGCTCTTGCTGCTCTTCACCTGCCCTTGGGGCCCAATCAACAGGCACAACAGCAGTGGGGATCTGTGCTTTCCCAGAGACGCAAGATCTCATGGCGCTCGGACGCGGCAGCGCCTCTTGCCGAAAAGGCAAACGTCCGGCTCCTTCTCCCACAAGGAAGGGCCCAGCCCTGAAAGCTGTTGCTGCTCTTCACGGTGCCTTGGCGCCCTATCTACAGGCACAACAGCAGTGGGGATCTGTGCTTTCCCAGAGACGCAACATCTCATGGCGCTTGGCCGCGGCAGAGCCTCTTGCCGAAAAGGCAAACGTCCGGCTCCTTCTCCCACAAGGAAGGGCCCAGCCCTGAAAGCTGTTGCTGCTCTTCACGGTGCCTTGGTGCCCTATCGACAGGCACAACAGCAGTGGGGATCTGTGCTTTCCCAGAGACGCAAGATCTCATGGCGCTCGGCCGCGGCAGAGCTTCTTGCCGAAAAGGCAAACGTCCTGCTCCTTCTCCCACAAGGAAGGGCCCAGCCCTGAAAGCTCTTGCTGCTCTTCACGGTGCCTTGGCGCCCTATCTACAGGCACAACAGCAGTGGGGATCTATGCTTTCCCAGAGATGCAACATCTCATGGCGCTCGGACGCGGCAGCGCCTCCTGCCGAAAAGGCAAACGTCCTGCTCATTCTCCCACAAGGAAGGGCCCAGCCCTGAAAGCTCTTGCTGCTCTTCACAGTGCCTTGGCGCCCTATCTACAGGCACAACAGCAGTGGGGATCTGTGCTTTCCCAGAGACGCAACATCTCATGGCGCTCGGCCGCGGCAGCGCCTCTTGCCGAAAAGGCAAACGTCCGGCTCCTTCTCCCACAATGAAAGGCCCAGCCCTGAAAGCTCTTGCTGCTCTTCACCTACCCTTGGCGCACTATCTACAGGCACAACAGCAGTGGGGATCTGTGCTTTCCCAGAGACGCAAGATCTCATGGCGCTCTGCCGCGGCAGACCCTCTTGCCGAAAATGCAAAGGTCCTGCTCCTTCTCCCACAAGGAAGGGCCCAGCCCTGAAAGCTCTTGCTGCTCTTCACGGTGCCTTGGAGCCCTATCGACAGGCACAACAGCAGTGGGGATCTGTGCTTTCCCAGAGACGCAACATCTCATGGAGCTCGGCCGCGGCAGAGCCTCTTGCCGAAAAGGCAAACGTCCGGCTCCTTCTCCCACAAGGAAGGGCCCAGCCCTGAAAGCTCTTGCTGCTCTTCACCTACCCTTGGAGCCCTATCTACAGGCACAACAGCAGTGGGGATCTGTGCTTTCCCAGAGACGCAAGATCTCATGGCACTCGGCCGCGGCAGAGCCTCTTGCCGAAAAGGCAAACGTCCGGCTCCTTCTCCCACAAGGAAGGGCCCAGCCCTGAAAGCTGTTGCTGCTCTTCACGGTGCCTTGGCGCCCTATCGACAGGCACAACAGCAGTGGGGATCTGTGCTTTCCCAGAGACGCAAGATCTCATGGCGCTCGGCCGCGGCAGCGCCTCTTGCCGAAAAGGCAAACATCCGGCTCCTTCTCCCACAAGGAAGGGCCCAGCCCTGAAAGCTGTTGCTGCTCTTCACGGTGCCTTGGCGCCCTATCTACAGGCACAACAGCAGTGGGGATCTGTGCTTTCCCAGAGACGCAACATCTCATGGCGCTCGGCCGCGGCAGAGCCTCTTGCCGAAAATGCAAACGTCCGGCTCCTTCTCCCACAAGGAAGGGCCCACCCCTGAAAGCTGTTGCTGCTCTTCACGGTGCCTTGGTGCCCTATCGACAGGCACAACAGCAGTGGGGATCTGTGCTTTCCCAGAGACGCAAGATCTCATGGCGCTCGGCCGCGGCAGAGCTTCTTGCCGAAAAGGCAAACGTCCGGCTCCTTCTCCCACAAGGAAGGGCCCAGCCCTGAAAGCCGTTGTTGCTCTTCACGGTGCCTTGGCACCCTATCTACAGGCACAACAGCAGTGGGGATCTGTGCTTTCCCAGAGACGCAAGATCTCATGGCGCTCGGCCGCGGCAGAGCCTCTTGCCGAAAAGGCAAACGTCCGGCTCCTTCTCCCACAAGGAAGGGCCCAGCCCTGAAAGCTGTTGCTGCTCTTCACCTACCCTTGGCGCCCTATCTACAGGCACAACAGCAGTGGGGATCTGTGCTTTCCCAGAGACGCAAGATCTCATGGCGCTCGGCCGCGGCAGAGCCTCTTGCCAAAATGGCAAACGTCCGGCTCCTTCTCCCACAAGGAAGGGCCCAGCCCTGAAAGCTCTTGCTGCTCTTCACGGTGCCTTGGCACACTATCTACAGCCACAACAGCAGTGGGGATGTGTGCTTTCCCAGAAACGCAAGATCTCATGGCGCTCGGCCGCGGCAGCGCCTCTTGCCGAAAAGGCAAACGTCCGGCTCCTTCTCCCACAAGGAAGGGCCCAGCCCTGAAAGCTGTTGCTGCTCTTCACGGTGCCTTGGCACACTATCTACAGGCACAACAGCAGTGGGGATCTGTGCTTTCCCAGAGACGCAAGATCTCATGGCGCTCGGCCGCGGCAGAGCCTCTTGCCGAAAAGGCAAACGTCCTGCTCCTTCTCCCACAAGGAAGGGCCCAGCCCTGAAAGCTCCTGCTGCTCTTCACGGTGCCTTGGTGCCCTATCGACAGCCACAACAGCAGTGGGGATCTGTGCTTTCCCAGAGATGCAACATCTCATGGCGCTCGGCCGCGGCAGAGCCTCTTGCCGAAAAGGCAAACGTCCTGCTCCTTCTCCCACAAGGAAGGGCCCAGCCCTGAAATCTCTTCCTGCTCTTCACGGTGCCTTGGCGCCCTATCGACAGGCACAACAGCAGTGGGGATCTGTGCTTTCCCAGAGACGCAACATCTCATGGCGCTCGGCCGCGGCAGAGCCTCTTGCCGAAAAGGCAAACGTCCGGCTCCTTCTCCCACAAGGAAGGGCACAGCCCTGAAAGCTCTTGCTGCTCTTCACCTGCCCTTGGGGCCCAATCAACAGGCACAACAGCAGTGGGGATCTGTGCTTTCCCAGAGACGCAACATCTCATGGCGCTCGGACGCGGCAGCGCCTCCTGACGAAAAGGCAAACGTCCTGCTCATTCTCCCACAAGGAAGGGCCCAGCCCTGAAAGCTCTTGCTGCTCTTTACAGTGCCTTGGCGCCCTATCTACAGGCACAACAGCAGTGGGGATCTGTGCTTTCCCAGAGACGCAACATCTCATGGCGCTCGGCCGCGGCAGCGCCTCTTGCCGAAAAGGCAAACGTCCGGCTCCTTCTCCCACAAGGAAGGGCCCAGCCCTGAAAGCTGTTGCTGCTCTTCACCTACCCTTGGCGCACTATCTACAGGCACAACAGCAGTGGGGATCTGTGCTTTCCCAGAGACGCAACATCTCATGGCGCTCTGCCGCGGCAGACCCTCTTGCCGAAAATGCAAAGGTCCTGCTCCTTCTCCCACAAGGAAGGGCCCAGCCCTGAAAGCTCTTGCTGCTCTTCACGGTGCCTTGGCGCCCTATCGACAGGCACAACAGCAGTGGGGATCTGTGCTTTCCCAGAGACACAAGATCTCATGGCGCTCGGCCGCGGCAGAGCCTCTTGCCGAAAAGGCAAACGTCCGGCTCCTTCTCCCACAAGGAAGGGCCCAGCCCTGAAATCTCTTGCTGCTCTTCACCTACCCTTGGAGCCCTATCGACAGGCACAACAGCAGTGGGGATCTGTGCTTTCCCAGAGACACAAGATCTCATGGCACTCGGCCGCGGCAGAGCCTCTTGCCGAAAAGGCAAACGTCCGGCTCCTTCTCCCACAAGGAAGGGCCCAGCCCTGAAAGCTCTTGCTGCTCTTCACGGTGCCTTGGCGCCCTATCTACAGGCACAACAGCAGTGGGGATCTGTGCTTTCCCAGAGACGCAACATCTCATGGCGCTCGGCCGCGGCAGAGCCTCTTGCCGAAAATGCAAACGTCCGGCTCCTTCTCCCACAAGGAAGGGCCCAGCCCTGAAAGCTCTTGCTGCTCTTCACCTACCCTTGGAGCCCTATCTACAGGCACAACAGCAGTGGGGATCTGTGCTTTCCCAGAGACGCAAGATCTCATGGCACTCGGCCGCGGCAGAGCCTCTTGCCGAAAAGGCAAACGTCCGGCTCCTTCTCCCACAAGGAAGGGCCCAGCCCTGAAAGCTGTTGCTGCTCTTCACAGTGCCTTGGCGCCGTATCGACAGGCACAACAGCAGTGGGGATCTGTGCTTTCCCAGAGACGCAAGATCTCATGGCGCTCGGCCGCGGCAGAGCCTCTTGCCGAAAAGGCAAACGTCCGGCTCCTTCTCCCACAAGGAAGGGCCCAGCCCTGAAAGCTCTTGCTGCTCTTCACGGTGCCTTGGCGCCCTATCGACAGGCACAACAGCAGTGGGGATCTGTGCTTTCCCAGAGACGCAACATCTCATGGCGCTCGGCCGCGGCAGCGCCTCTTGCCGAAAAGGCAAACATCCGGCTCCTTCTCCCACAAGGAAGGGCCCAGCCCTGAAAGCTGTTGCTGCTCTTCACGGTGCCTTGGCGCCCTATCTACAGGCACAACAGCAGTGGGGATCTGTGCTTTCCCAGAGACGCAACATCTCATGGCGCTCGGCCGCGGCAGAGCCTCTTGCCGAAAAGGCAAACGTCCGGCTCCTTCTCCCACAAGGAAGGGCCCAGCCCTGAAAGCTGTTGCTGCTCTTCACGGTGCCTTGGTGCCCTATCGACAGGCACAACAGCAGTGGGGATCTGTGCTTTCCCAGAGACGCAAGATCTCATGGCGCTCGGCCGCGGCAGAGCCTCTTGCCGAAAAGGCAAACGTCCGGCTCCTTCTCCCACAAGGAAGGGCCCAGCCCTGAAAGCTCTTGCTGCTCTTCACGGTTCCTTGGCGCCCTATCTACAGGCACAACAGCAGTGGGGATCTATGCTTTCCCAGAGATGCAACATCTCATGGCGCTCGGACGCGGCAGCGCCTCCTGCCGAAAAGGCAAACGTCCTGCTCATTCTCCCACAAGGAAGGGCCCAGCCCTGAAAGCTCTTGCTGCTCTTCACAGTGCCTTGGCGCCCTATCGACAGGAACAACAGCAGTGGGGATCTGTGCTTTCCCAGAGACGCAACATCTCATGGCGCTCTGCCGCGGCAGACCCTCTTGCCGAAAATGCAAAGGTCCTGCTCCTTCTCCCACAAGGAAGGGCCCAGCCCTGAAAGCTCTTGCTGCTCTTCACGGTGCCTTGGAGCCCTATCGACAGGCACAACAGCAGTGGGGATCTGTGCTTTCCCAGAGACACAAGGTCTCATGGCGCTCGGCCGCGGCAGAGCCTCTTGCCGAAAAGGCAAACGTCCGGCTCCTTCTCCCACAAGGAAGGGCCCAGCCCTGAAAGCTCTTGCTGCTCTTCACCTACCCTTGGAGCCCTATCTACAGGCACAACAGCAGTGGGGATCTGTGCTTTCCCAGAGACGCAAGATCTCATGGCACTCGGCCGCGGCAGAGCCTCTTGCCGAAAAGGCAAACGTCCGGCTCCTTCTCCCACAAGGAAGGGCCCAGCCCTGAAAGCTGTTGCTGCTCTTCACGGTGCCTTGGCGCCCTATCGACAGGCACAACAGCAGTGGGGATCTGTGCTTTCCCAGAGACGCAAGATCTCATGGCGCTCGGCCGCGGCAGAGCCTCTTGCCGAAAAGGCAAACGTCCGGCTCCTTCTCCCACAAGGAAGGGCCCAGCCCTGAAAGCTCTTGCTGCTCTTCACGGTGCCTTGGCGCCCTATCTACAGGCACAACAGCAGTGGGGATCTGTGCTTTCCCAGAGACGCAACATCTCATGGCGCTCGGCCGCGGCAGAGCCTCTTGCCGAAAAGGCAAACGTCCGGCTCCTTCTCCCACAAGGAAGGGCCCACCCCTGAAAGCTGTTGCTGCTCTTCACGATGCCTTGGTGCCCTATCGACAGGCACAACAGCAGTGGGGATCTGTGCTTTCCCAGAGACGCAAGATCTCATGGCGCTCGGCCGCGGCAGAGCTTCTTGCCGAAAAGGCAAACGTCCGGCTCCTTCTCCCACAAGGAAGGGCCCAGCCCTGAAAGCTCTTGCTGCTCTTCACGGTGCCTTGGCGCCCTATCTACAGGCACAACAGCAGTGGGGATCTATGCTTTCCGAGAGACGCAACATCTCATGGCGCTCGGCCGCGGCAGAGCCTCTTGCCGAAAAGGCAAACGTCCGGCTCCTTCTCCCACAAGGAAGGGCCCAGCCCTGAAAGCCGTTGTTGCTCTTCACGGTGCCTTGGCACCCTATCTACAGGCACAACAGCAGTGCGGATCTGTGCTTTCCCAGAGACGCAAGATCTCATGGCGCTCGGCCGCGGCAGAGCCTCTTGCCGAAAAGGCAAACGTCCGGCTCCTTCTCCCACAAGGAAGGGCCCAGCCCTGAAAGCTGTTGCTGCTCTTCACCTACCCTTGGCGCCCTATCTACAGGCACAACAGCAGTGGGGATCTGTGCTTTCCCAGAGACGCAAGATCTCATGGCGCTCGGCCGCGGCAGAGCCTCTTGCCAAAATGGCAAACGTCCGGCTCCTTCTCCCACAAGGAAGGGCCCAGCCCTGAAAGCTGTTGCTGCTCTTCACGGTGCCTTGGCACACTATCTACAGCCACAACAGCAGTGGGGATGTGTGCTTTCCCAGAAACGCAACATCTCATGGCGCTCGGCCGCGGCAGCGCCTCTTGCCGAAAAGGCAAACGTCCGGCTCCTTCTCCCACAAGGAAGGGCCCAGCCCTGAAAGCTGTTGCTGCTCTTCACGGTGCCTTGGCACACTATCTACAGGCACAACAGCAGTGGGGATCTGTGCTTTCCCAGAGACGCAAGATCTCATGGCGCTCGGCCGCGGCAGAGCCTCTTGCCGAAAAGGCAAACGTCCTGCTCCTTCTCCCACAAGGAAGGGCCCAGCCCTGAAAGCTCTTGCTGCTCTTCACGGTGCCTTGGTGCCCTATCGACAGCCACAACAGCAGTGGGGATCTGTGCTTTCCCAGAGATGCAACATCTCATGGCGCTCGGCCGCGGCAGAGCCTCTTGCCAAAAAGGCAAACGTCCTGCTCCTTCTCCCACAAGGAAGGGCCCAGCCCTGAAAGCTCTTGCTGCTCTTCACGGTGCCTTGGCGCCCTATCTACAGGCACAACAGCAGTGGGGATCTGTGCTTTCCCAGAGACGCAACATCTCATGGCGCTCGGCCGCGGCAGAGCCTCTTGCCGAAAAGGCAAACGTCTGGCTCCTTCTCCCACAAGGAAGGGCACAGCCCTGAAAGCTCTTGCTGCTCTTCACCTGCCCTTGGGGCCCAATCAACAGGCACAACAGCAGTGGGGATCTGTGCTTTCCCAGAGACGCAACATCTCATGGCGCTCGGACGCTGCAGCGCCTCCTGCCGAAAAGGCAAACGTCCTGCTCATTCTCCCACAAGGAAGGGCCCAGTCCTGAAAGCTGTTGCTGCTCTTCACGGTGCCTTGGTGCCCTATCGACAGGCACAACAGCAGTGGGGATCTGTGCTTTCCCAGAGACACAAGATCTCATGGCGCTCGGCCGCGGCAGAGCCTCTTGCCGAAAAGGCAAACGTCTGGCTCCTTCTCCCACAAGGAAGGGCACAGCCCTGAAAGCTCTTGCTGCTCTTCACCTGCCCTTGGGGCCCAATCAACAGGCACAACAGCAGTGGGGATCTGTGCTTTCCCAGAGACGCAAGATCTCATGGCGCTCGGACGCGGCAGCGCCTCTTGCCAAAATGGCAAACGTCCGGCTCCTTCTCCCACAAGGAAGGGCCCAGCCCTGAAAGCTGTTGCTGCTCTTCACGGTGCCTTGGCACACTATCTACAGCCACAACAGCAGTGGGGATGTGTGCTTTCCCAGAAACGCAACATCTCATGGCGCTCGGCCGCGGCAGCGCCTCTTGCCGAAAAGGCAAACGTCCGGCTCCTTCTCCCACAAGGAAGGGCCCAGCCCTGAAAGCTGTTGCTGCTCTTCACGGTGCCTTGGCACACTATCTACAGGCACAACAGCAGTGGGGATCTGTGCTTTCCCAGAGACGCAACATCTCATGGCGCTCGGCCGCGGCAGAGCCTCTTGCCGAAAAGGCAAACGTCCTGCTCCTTCTCCCACAAGGAAGGGCCCAGCCCTGAAAGCTCCTGCTGCTCTTCACGGTGCCTTGGTGCCCTATCGACAGCCACAACAGCAGTGGGGATCTGTGCTTTCCCAGAGATGCAACATCTCATGGCGCTCGGCCGCGGCAGAGCCTCTTGCCAAAAAGGCAAACGTCCTGCTCCTTCTCCCACAAGGAAGGGCCCAGCCCTGAAAGCTCTTGCTGCTCTTCACCTGCCCTTGGGGCCCAATCAACAGGCACAACAGCAGTGGGGATCTGTGCTTTCCCAGAGACGCAACATCTCATGGCGCTCGGACGCTGCAGCGCCTCCTGCCGAAAAGGCAAACGTCCTGCTCATTCTCCCCACAAGGAAGGGCCCAGTCCTGAAAGCTGTTGCTGCTCTTCACGGTGCCTTGGTGCCCTATCGACAGGCACAACAGCAGTGGGGATCTGTGCTTTCCCAGAGACACAAGATCTCATGGCGCTCGGCCGCGGCAGAGCCTCTTGCCGAAAAGGCAAACGTCTGGCTCCTTCTCCCACAAGGAAGGGCACAGCCCTGAAAGCTCTTGCTGCTCTTCACCTGCCCTTGGGGCCCAATCAACAGGCACAACAGCAGTGGGGATCTGTGCTTTCCCAGAGACGCAAGATCTCATGGCGCTCGGACGCGGCAGCGCCTCTTGCCGAAAAGGCAAACGTCCGGCTCCTTCTCCCACAAGGAAGGGCCCAGCCCTGAAAGCTGTTGCTGCTCTTCACGGTGCCTTGGCGCCCTATCTACAGGCACAACAGCAGTGGGGATCTGTGCTTTCCCAGAGACGCAACATCTCATGGCGCTCGGCCGCGGCAGAGCCTCTTGCCGAAAAGGCAAACGTCCGGCTCCTTCTCCCACAAGGAAGGGCCCAGCCCTGAAAGCTCTTGCTGCTCTTCACGGTGCCTTGGTGCCCTATCGACAGGCACAACAGCAGTGGGGATCTGTGCTTTCCCAGAGACGCAACATCTCATGGCGCTCGGCCGCGGCAGAGCTTCTTGCCGAAAAGGCAAACGTCCTGCTCCTTCTCCCACAAGGAAGGGCCCAGCCCTGAAAGCTCTTGCTGCTCTTCACGGTGCCTTGGCGCCCTATCTACAGGCACAACAGCAGTGGGGATCTATGCTTTCCCAGAGATGCAACATCTCATGGCGCTCGGACGCGGCAGCGCCTCCTGCCGAAAAGGCAAACGTCCTGCTCATTCTCCCACAAGGAAGGGCCCAGCCCTGAAAGCTCTTGCTGCTCTTCACAGTGCCTTGGCGCCCTATCTACAGGCACAACAGCAGTGGGGATCTGTGCTTTCCCAGAGACGCAACATCTCATGGCGCTCGGGCCGCGGCAGCGCCTCTTGCCGAAAAGGCAAACGTCCGGCTCCTTCTCCCACAATGAAAGGCCCAGCCCTGAAAGCTCTTGCTGCTCTTCACCTACCCTTGGCGCACTATCTACAGGCACAACAGCAGTGGGGATCTGTGCTTTCCCAGAGACGCAAGATCTCATGGCGCTCTGCCGCGGCAGACCCTCTTGCCGAAAATGCAAAGGTCCTGCTCCTTCTCCCACAAGGAAGGGCCCAGCCCTGAAAGCTCTTTCTGCTCTTCACGGTGCCTTGGAGCCCTATCGACAGGCACAACAGCAGTGGGGATCTGTGCTTTCCCAGAGACACAAGATCTCATGGCGCTCGGCCGCGGCAGAGCCTCTTGCCGAAAAGGCAAACGTCCGGCTCCTTCTCCCACAAGGAAGGGCCCAGCCCTGAAAGCTCTTGCTGCTCTTCACCTACCCTTGGAGCCCTATCTACAGGCACAACAGCAGTGGGGATCTGTGCTTTCCCAGAGACGCAAGATCTCATGGCACTCGGCCGCGGCAGAGCCTCTTGCCGAAAAGGCAAACGTCCGGCTCCTTCTCCCACAAGGAAGGGCCCAGCCCTGAAAGCTGTTGCTGCTCTTCACGGTGCCTTGGCGCCCTATCGACAGGCACAACAGCAGTGGGGATCTGTGCTTTCCCAGAGACGCAAGATCTCATGGCGCTCGGCCGCGGCAGAGCCTCTTGCCGAAAAGGCAAACGTCCGGCTCCTTCTCCCACAAGGAAGGGCCCAGCCCTGAAAGCTCTTGCTGCTCTTCACGGTGCCTTGGCGCCCTATCGACAGGCACAACAGCAGTGGGGATCTGTGCTTTCCCAGAGACGCAAGATCTCATGGCGCTCGGCCGCGGCAGCGCCTCTTGCCGAAAAGGCAAACATCCGGCTCCTTCTCCCACAAGGAAGGGCCCAGCCCTGAAAGCTGTTGCTGCTCTTCACGGTGCCTTGGCGCCCTATCTACAGGCACAACAGCAGTGGGGATCTGTGCTTTCCCAGAGACGCAACATCTCATGGCGCTCGGCCGCGGCAGAGCCTCTTGCCGAAAAGGCAAACGTCCGGCTCCTTCTCCCACAAGGAAGGGCCCACCCCTGAAAGCTGTTGCTGCTCTTCACGGTGCCTTGGTGCCCTATCGACAGGCACAACAGCAGTGGGGATCTGTGCTTTCCCAGAGACGCAAGATCTCATGGCGCTCGGCCGCGGCAGAGCTTCTTGCCGAAAAGGCAAACGTCCGGCTCCTTCTCCCACAAGGAAGGGCCCAGCCCTGAAAGCCGTTGTTGCTCTTCACGGTGCCTTGGCACCCTATCTACAGGCACAACAGCAGTGGGGATCTGTGCTTTCCCAGAGACGCAACATCTCATGGCGCTCGGCCGCGGCAGAGCCTCTTGCCGAAAAGGCAAACGTCCGGCTCCTTCTCCCACAAGGAAGGGCCCAGCCCTGAAAGCTGTTGCTGCTCTTCACCTACCCTTGGCGCCCTATCTACAGGCACAACAGCAGTGGGGATCTGTGCTTTCCCAGAGACGCAAGATCTCATGGCGCTCGGCCGCGGCAGAGCCTCTTGCCAAAATGGCAAACGTCCGGCTCCTTCTCCCACAAGGAAGGGCCCAGCCCTGAAAGCTCTTGCTGCTCTTCACGGTGCCTTGGCACACTATCTACAGCCACAACAGCAGTGGGGATGTGTGCTTTCCCAGAAACGCAAGATCTCATGGCGCTCGGCCGCGGCAGCGCCTCTTGCCGAAAAGGCAAACGTCCGGCTCCTTCTCCCACAAGGAAGGGCCCAGCCCTGAAAGCTGTTGCTGCTCTTCACGGTGCCTTGGCACACTATCTACAGGCACAACAGCAGTGGGGATCTGTGCTTTCCCAGAGACGCAAGATCTCATGGCGCTCGGCCGCGGCAGAGCCTCTTGCCGAAAAGGCAAACGTCCTGCTCCTTCTCCCACAAGGAAGGGCCCAGCCCTGAAAGCTCCTGCTGCTCTTCACGGTGCCTTGGTGCCCTATCGACAGCCACAACAGCAGTGGGGATCTGTGCTTTCCCAGAGATGCAACATCTCATGGCGCTCGGCCGCGGCAGAGCCTCTTGCCGAAAAGGCAAACGTCCTGCTCCTTCTCCCACAAGGAAGGGCCCAGCCCTGAAATCTCTTCCTGCTCTTCACGGTGCCTTGGCGCCCTATCGACAGGCACAACAGCAGTGGGGATCTGTGCTTTCCCAGAGACGCAACATCTCATGGCGCTCGGCCGCGGCAGAGCCTCTTGCCGAAAAGGCAAACGTCCGGCTCCTTCTCCCACAAGGAAGGGCACAGCCCTGAAAGCTCTTGCTGCTCTTCACCTGCCCTTGGGGCCCAATCAACAGGCACAACAGCAGTGGGGATCTGTGCTTTCCCAGAGACGCAACATCTCATGGCGCTCGGACGCGGCAGCGCCTCCTGCCGAAAAGGCAAACGTCCTGCTCATTCTCCCACAAGGAAGGGCCCAGCCCTGAAAGCTCTTGCTGCTCTTTACAGTGCCTTGGCGCCCTATCTACAGGCACAACAGCAGTGGGGATCTGTGCTTTCCCAGAGACGCAACATCTCATGGCGCTCGGCCGCGGCAGCGCCTCTTGCCGAAAAGGCAAACGTCCGGCTCCTTCTCCCACAAGGAAGGGCCCAGCCCTGAAAGCTGTTGCTGCTCTTCACCTACCCTTGGCGCACTATCTACAGGCACAACAGCAGTGGGGATCTGTGCTTTCCCAGAGACGCAAGATCTCATGGCGCTCTGCCGCGGCAGACCCTCTTGCCGAAAATGCAAAGGTCCTGCTCCTTCTCCCACAAGGAAGGGCCCAGCCCTGAAAGCTCTTGCTGCTCTTCACGGTGCCTTGGAGCCCTATCGACAGGCACAACAGCAGTGGGGATCTGTGCTTTCCCAGAGACACAAGATCTCATGGCGCTCGGCCGCGGCAGAGCCTCTTGCCGAAAAGGCAAACGTCCGGCTCCTTCTCCCACAAGGAAGGGCCCAGCCCTGAAATCTCTTGCTGCTCTTCACCTACCCTTGGAGCCCTATCGACAGGCACAACAGCAGTGGGGATCTGTGCTTTCCCAGAGACACAAGATCTCATGGCACTCAGCCACGGCAGAGCCTCTTGCCGAAAAGGCAAACGTCCGGCTCCTTCTCCCACAAGGAAGGGCCCAGCCCTGAAAGCCGTTGTTGCTCTTCACGGTGCCTTGGCACCCTATCTACAGGCACAACAGCAGTGGGGATCTGTGCTTTCCCAGAGACGCAACATCTCATGGCGCTCGGCCGCGGCAGCGCCTCTTGCCGAAAAGGCAAACGTCCGGCTCCTTCTCCCACAAGGAAGGGCCCAGTCCTGAAAGCTGTTGCTGCTCTTCACGGTGCCTTGGCACACTATCTACAGGCAAAACAGCAGTGGGGATCTGTGCTTTCCCAGAGACGCAAGATCTCATGGCGCTCGGCCGCGGCAGAGCCTCTTGCCGAAAAGGCAAACGTCCTGCTCCTTCTCCCACAAGGAAGGGCCCAGCCCTGAAAGCTCTTGCTGCTCTTCACGGTGCCTTGGCACCCTACCGACAGGCACAACAGCAGTGGGGATCTGTGCTTTCCCTGAGACGCAAGATCTCATGGCGCTCGGCCGCGGCAGCGCCTCTTGCCAAAAAGGAAAACGTCCGGCTCCTTCTCCCACAAGGAAGGGCCCAGCCCTGAAAGCTCTTGCTGCTCTTCACGGTGCCTTGGCGCCCTATCTACAGGCACAACAGCAGTGGGGATCTGTGCTTTCCCAGAGACGCAAGATCTCATGGCGCTCTGACGCGGCAGACCCTCTTGCCGAAAAGGCAAACGTCCTGCTCCTTCTCCCACAAGGAAGGGCCCAGCCCTGAAAGCTCTTGCTGCTCTTCACGGTGCCTTGGTGCCCTATCGACAGCCACAACAGCAGTGGGGATCTGTGCTTTCCCAGAGATGCAACATCTCATGGCGCTCGGCCGCGGCAGAGCCTCTTGCCAAAAAGGCAAACGTCCTGCTCCTTCTCCCACAAGGAAGGGCCCAGCCCTGAAAGCTCTTGCTGCTCTTCACGGTGCCTTGGCGCCCTATCGACAGGCACAACAGCAGTGGGGATCTGTGCTTTCCCAGAAACGGAACATCTCATGGCGCTCGGCCGCGGCAGAGCCTCTTGCCGAAAAGGCAAACGTCCGGCTCCTTCTCCCACAAGGAAGGGCCCAGCCCTGAAAGCTCTTGCTGCTCTTCACGGTGCCTTGGCGCCCTATCTACAGGCACAACAGCAGTGGGGATCTGTGCTTTCCCAGAGACGCAACATCTCATGGCGCTCGGCCGCGGCAGAGCCTCTTGCCGAAAAGGCAAACGTCTGGCTCATTCTCCCACAAGGAAGGGCACAGCCCTGAAAGCTCTTGCTGCTCTTCACCTGCCCTTGGGGCCCAATGAACAGGCACAACAGCAGTGGGGATCTGTGCTTTCCCAGAGACGCAACATCTCATGGCGCTCGGACGCGGCAGCGCCTCCTGCCGAAAAGGCAAACGTCCTGCTCATTCTCCCACAAGGAAGGGCCCAGCCCTGAAAGCTCTTGCTGCTCTTCACAGTGCCTTGGCGCCCTATCTACAGGCACAACAGCAGTGGGGATCTGTGCTTTCCTAGAGACGCAACATCTCATGGCGCTCGGCCGCGGCAGCGCCTCTTGCCGAAAAGGCAAACGTCCGGCTCCTTCTCCCACAAGGAAGGGCCCAGCCCTGAAAGCTCTTGCTGCTCTTCACCTACCCTTGGCGCACTATCTACAGGCACAACAGCAGTGGGGATCTGTGCTTTCCCAGAGACGCAACATCTCATGGCGCTCGGCCGCGGCAGACCCTCTTGCCGAAAAGGCAAAGGTCCTGCTCCTTCTCCCACAAGGAAGGGCCCAGCCCTGAAAGCTCTTGCTGCTCTTCACGGTGCCTTGGTGCCCTATCGACAGGCACAACAGCAGTGGGGATCTGTGCTTTCCCAGAGACACAAGATCTCATGGCGCTCGGCCGCGGCAGAGCCTCTTGCCGAAAAGGCAAACGTCCGGCTCCTTCTCCCACAAGGAAGGGCCCAGCCCTGAAAGCTCTTGCTGCTCTTCACCTACCCTTGGAGCCCTATCTACAGGCACAACAGCAGTGGGGATCTGTGCTTTCCCAGAGACGCAAGATCTCATGGCACTCGGCCGCGGCAGAGCCTCTTGCCGAAAAGGCAAACGTCCTGCTCCTTCTCCCACAAGGAAGGGCCCAGCCCTGAAAGCTCTTGCTGCTCTTCACGGTGCCTTGGCGCCCTATCTACAGGCACAACAGCAGTGGGGATCTATGCTTTCCGAGAGACGCAACATCTCATGGCGCTCGGCCACGGCAGCGCCTCTTGCCGAAAAGGCAAACGTCCGGCTCCTTCTCCCACAAGGAAGGGCCCAGCCCTGAAAGCCGTTGTTGCTCGTCACGGTGCCTTGGCACCCTATCTACAGGCACAACAGCAGTGGGGATCTGTGCTTTCCCAGAGACGCAACATCTCATGGCGCTCGGCCGCGGCAGAGCCTCTTGCCGAAAAGGCAAACGTCCGGCTCCTTCTCCCACAAGGAAGGGCCCAGCCCTGAAAGCTGTTGCTGCTCTTCACCTACCCTTGGCGCCCTATCTACAGGCACAACAGCAGTGGGGATCTGTGCTTTCCCAGAGACGCAACATCTCATGGCGCTCGGCCGCGGCAGACCCTCTTGCCAAAATGGCAAACGTCCGGCTCCTTCTCCCACAAGGAAGGGCCCAGCCCTGAAAGCTGTTGCTGCTCTTCACGGTGCCTTGGCACCCTATCTACAGGCACAACAGCAGTGGGGATCTGTGCTTTCCCAGAGACGCAACATCTCATGGCGCTCGGCCGCGGCAGAGCCTCTTGCCGAAAAGGCAAACGTCCGGCTCCTTCTCCCAGAAGGAAGGGCCCAGCCCTGAAAGCTCTTGCTGCTCTTCACGGTGCCTTGGTGCCCTATCGACAGCCACAACAGCAGTGGGGATCTATGCTTTCCCAGAGATGCAACATCTCATGGCGCTCGGCCGCGGCAGAGCCTCTTGCCAAAAAGGCAAACGTCCTGCTCCTTCTCCCACAAGGAAGGGCCCAGCCCTGAAACCTCTTGCTGCTCTTCACCTGCCCTTGGGGCCCAATCAACAGGCACAACAGCAGTGGGGATCTGTGCTTTCCCAGAGACGCAACATCTCATGGCGCTCGGACGCGGCAGCGCCTCCTGCCGAAAAGGCAAACGTCCTGCTCATTCTCCCACAAGGAAGGGCCCAGCCCTGAAAGCTCTTGCTGCTCTTCACGGTGCCTTGGTGCCCTATCTACAGCCACAACAGCAGTGGGGATCTGTGCTTTCCCAGAGACACAAGATCTCATGGCGCTCGGCCGCGGCAGAGCCTCTTGCCGAAAAGGCAAACGTCTGGCTCCTTCTCCCACAAGGAAGGGCACAGCCCTGAAAGCTCTTGCTGCTCTTCACCTGCCCTTGGGGCCCAATCAACAGGCACAACAGCAGTGGGGATCTGTGCTTTCCCAGAGACGCAAGATCTCATGGCGCTCGGCCACGGCAGAGCCTCTTGCCGAAAAGGCAAACGTCCGGCTCCTTCTCCCCCAAGGAAGGGCCCAGCCCTGAAAGCTGTTGCTGCTCTTCACCTACCCTTGGCGCACTATCTACAGGCACAACAGCAGTGGGGATCTGTGCTTTCCCAGAGACGCAAGATCTCATGGCGCTCGGCCGCGGCAGAGCCTCTTGCCAAAATGGCAAACGTCCGGCTCCTTCTCCCCCAAGGAAGGGCCCAGCCCTGAAAGCTCTTGCTGCTCTTCACGGTGCCTTGGCACCCTATCTACAGGCACAACAGCAGTGGGGATCTGTGCTTTCCCAGAGACGCAACATCTCATGGCGCTCGGCCGCGGCAGAGCCTCTTGCCGAAAAGGCAAACGTCCGGCTCCTTCTCCCCCAAGGAAGGGCCCAGCCCTGAAAGCTGTTGCTGCTCTTCACCTACCCTTGGCGCACTATCTACAGGCACAACAGCAGTGGGGATCTGTGCTTTCCCAGAGACGCAAGATCTCATGGCGCTCGGCCGCGGCAGAGCCTCTTGCCAAAACGGCAAACGTCCGGCTCCTTCTCTCACAAGGAAGGCCACAGCCCTGAGAGCTCTTGCTGATCTTCACGGTGCCTTGGCACCCTACCGACAGGCACAACAGCAGTGGGGATCTGTGCTTTCCCAGAGACGCAAGATCTCATGGCGCTCGGCCGCGGCAGCGCCTCTTGCCAAAAAGGTAAACGTCCGGCTCCTTCTCCCACAAGGAAGGGCCCAGCCCTGAAAGCTCTTGCTGCTCTTCACGGTGCCTTGGCGCCCTATCTACAGGCACAACAGCAGTGGGGATCTGTGCTTTCCCAGAGACGCAAGATCTCATGGCGCTCGGCCGCGGCAGAGCCTCTTGCCAAAAATGCAAACGTCCGGCTCCTTCTCCCACAAGGAAGGGCCCAGCCCTGAAAGCTGTTGTTGCTCTTCACGGTGCCTTGGCACCCTATCTACAGGCACAACAGCAGTGGGGATCTGTGGTTTCCCAGAGACGCAAGATCTCATGGCACTCGGCCGCGGCAGAGCCTCTTGCCGAAAAGGCAAACGTCCGGCTCCTTCTCCCACAAGGAAGGGCCCAGCCCTGAAAGCTCTTGCTGCTCTTCACAGTGCCTTGGCGCCCTATCGACAGGCACAACAGCAGTGGGGATCTGTGCTTTCCCAGAGACGCAAGATCTCATGGCGCTCGGCCGCGGCAGCGCCTCTTGCCGAAAAGGCAAACATCCGGCTCCTTCTCCCACAAGGAAGGGCCCAGCCCTGAAAGCTCTTGCTGCTCTTCACGGTGCCTTGGCGCCCTATCTACAGGCACAACAGCAGTGGGGATCTATGCTTTCCGAGAGACGCAACATCTCATGGCGCTCGGCCACCGCAGAGCCTCTTGCCGAAAAGGAAAACGTCCGGCTCCTTCTCCCACAAGGAAGGGCCCAGCCCTGAAAGCTGTTGCTGCTCTTCACCTACCCTTGGCGCCCTATCTACAGGCACAACAGCAGTGGGGATCTGTGCTTTCCCAGAGACGCAAGATCTCATGGCGCTCGGCCGCGGCAGAGCCTCTTGCCGAAAAGGCAAACGTCCGGCTCCTTCTCCCACAAGGAAGGGCCCAGCCCTGAAAGCTCTTGCTGCTCTTCACGGTGCCTTGGCGCCCTATCTACAGGCACAACAGCAGTGGGGATCTGTGCTTTCCCAGAGACGCAACATCTCATGGCGCTCGGCCGCGGCAGAGCCTCTTGCCGAAAAGGCAAACGTCTGGCTCCTTCTCCCACAAGGAAGGGCCCAGCCCTGAAAGCTCTTGTTGCTCTTCACCTGCCCTTGGGGCCCAATCAACAGGCACAACAGCAGTGGGGATCTGTGCTTTCCCAGAGACGCAACATCTCATGGCGCTCGGACGCGGCAGCGCCTCCTGCCGAAAAGGCAAACGTCCTGCTCATTCTCCCACAAGGAAGGGCCCAGTCCTGAAAGCTGTTGCTGCTCTTCACGGTGCCTTGGTGCCCTATCGACAGGCACAACAGCAGTGGGGATCTGTGCTTTCCCAGAGACACAAGATCTCATGGCGCTCGGCCGCGGCAGAGCCTCTTGCCGAAAAGGCAAACGTCTGGCTCCTTCTCCCACAAGGAAGGGCCCAGCCCTGAAAGCTCTTGCTGCTCTTCACCTGCCCTTGGGGCCCAATCAACAGGCCCAACAGCAGTGGGGATCTGTGCTTTCCCAGAGACGCAACATCTCATGGCGCTCGGCCGCGGCAGAGCCTCTTGCCGAAAAGGCAAACGTCCGGCTCCTTCTCCCACAAGGAAGGGCCCAGCCCTGAAAGCTCTTGCTGCTCTTCACGGTGCCTTGGCGCCCTATCGACAGGCACAACAGCAGTGGGGATCTGTGCTTTCCCAGAGACGCAAGATCTCATGGCGCTCGGCCGCGGCAGCGCCTCTTGCCGAAAAGGCAAACATCCGGCTCCTTCTCCCACAAGGAAGGGCCCAGCCCTGAAAGCTCTTGCTGCTCTTCACGGTGCCTTGGCGTCCTATCTACAGGCACAACAGCAGTGGGGATCTGTGCTTTACCAGAGACGCAAGATCTCATGGCGCTCGGCCACGGCAGAGCTTCTTGCCGAAAAGGCAAACGTCCGGCTCCTTCTCCCACAAGGAAGGGCCCAGCCCTGAAAGCTCTTGCTGCTCTTCACGGTGCCTTGGCGCCCTATCGACAGGCACAACAGCAGTGGGGATCTGTGCTTTCCCAGAGACGCAAGATCTCATGGCGCTCGGCCGCGGCAGCGCCTCTTGCCGAAAAGGCAAACATCCGGCTCCTTCTCCCACAAGGAAGGGCCCAGCCCTGAAAGCTCTTGCTGCTCTTCACGGTGCCTTGGCGCCCTATCTACAGGCACAACAGCAGTGGGGATCTATGCTTTCCGAGAGACGCAACATCTCATGGCGCTCGGCCACGGCAGAGCCTCTTGCCGAAAAGGAAAACGTCCGGCTCCTTCTCCCACAAGGAAGGGCCCAGCCCTGAAAGCCGTTGTTGCTCTTCACGGTGCCTTGGCACCCTATCTACAGGCACAACAGCAGTGGGGATCTGTGCTTTCCCAGAGACGCAACATCTCATGGCGCTCGGCCGCGGCAGAGCCTCTTGCCGAAAAGGCAAACGTCCGGCTCCTTCTCCCACAAGGAAGGGCCCAGCCCTGAAAGCTCTTGCTGCTCTTCACCTACCCTTGGCGCCCTATCTACAGGCACAACAGCAGTGGGGATCTGTGCTTTCCCAGAGACGCAAGATCTCATGGCGCTCGGCCGCGGCAGAGCCTCTTGCCGAAAAGGCAAACGTCCGGCTCCTTCTCCCACAAGGAAGGGCCCAGCCCTGAAAGCTGTTGCTGCTCTTCACCTACCCTTGGCGCCCTATCTACAGGCACAACAGCAGTGGGGATCTGTGCTTTCCCAGAGACGCAACATCTCATGGCGCTCGGCCGCGGCAGAGCCTCTTGCCAAAATGGCAAACGTCCGGCTCCTTCTCCCACAAGGAAGGGCCCAGCCCTGAAAGCTGTTGCTGCTCTTCACGGTGCCTTGGCACCCTATCTACAGCCACAACAGCAGTGGGGATGTGTGCTTTCCCAGAAACGCAACATCTCATGGCGCTCGGCCGCGGCAGCGCCTCTTGCCGAAAAGGCAAACGTCCGGCTCCTTCTCCCACAAGGAAGGGCCCAGCCCTGAAAGCTGTTGCTGCTCTTCACGGTGCCTTGGCACACTATCTACAGGCACAACAGCAGTGGGGATCTGTGCTTTCCCAGAGACGCAAGATCTCATGGCGCTCGGCCGCGGCAGAGCCTCTTGCCGAAAAGGCAAACGTCCTGCTCCTTCTCCCACAAGGAAGGGCCAAGCCCTGAAAGCTCTTGCTGCTCTTCACGGTGCCTTGGTGCCCTATCGACAGCCACAACAGCAGTGGGGATCTGTGCTTTCCCAGAGATGCAACATCTCATGGCGCTCGGCTGCGGCAGAGCCTCTTGCCAAAAAGGCAAACGTCCTGCTCCTTCTCCCACAAGGAAGGGCCCAGCCCTGAAATCTCTTGCTGCTCTTCACGGTGCCTTGGCGCCCTATCGACAGGCACAACAGCAGTGGGGATCTGTGCTTTCCCAGAGACGCAACATCTCATGGCGCTCGGCCGCGGCAGAGCCTCTTGCCGAAAAGGCAAACGTCCGGCTCCTTCTCCCACAAGGAAGGGCCCAGCCCTGAAAGCTGTTGCTGCTCTTCACGGTGCCTTGGCGCCCTATCTACAGGCACAACAGCAGTGGGGATCTGTGCTTTCCCAGAGACGCAACATCTCATGGCGCTCGGCCGCGGCAGCGCCTCTTGCCGAAAAGGCAAACATCCGGCTCCTTCTCCCACAAGGAAGGGCCCAGCCCTGAAAGCTCTTGCTGCTCTTCACGGTGCCTTGGCGCCCTATCTACAGGCACAACAGCAGTGGGGATCTATGCTTTCCGAGAGACGCAACATCTCATGGCGCTCGGCCACCGCAGAGCCTCTTGCCGAAAAGGAAAACGTCCGGCTCCTTCTCCCACAAGGAAGGGCCCAGCCCTGAAAGCTGTTGCTGCTCTTCACCTACCCTTGGCGCCCTATCTACAGGCACAACAGCAGTGGGGATCTGTGCTTTCCCAGAGACGCAAGATCTCATGGCGCTCGGCCGCGGCAGAGCCTCTTGCCGAAAAGGCAAACGTCCGGCTCCTTCTCCCACAAGGAAGGGCCCAGCCCTGAAAGCTCTTGCTGCTCTTCACGGTGCCTTGGCGCCCTATCTACAGGCACAACAGCAGTGGGGATCTGTGCTTTCCCAGAGACGCAACATCTCATGGCGCTCGGCCGCGGCAGAGCCTCTTGCCGAAAAGGCAAACGTCTGGCTCCTTCTCCCACAAGGAAGGGCCCAGCCCTGAAAGCTCTTGTTGCTCTTCACCTGCCCTTGGGGCCCAATCAACAGGCACAACAGCAGTGGGGATCTGTGCTTTCCCAGAGACGCAACATCTCATGGCGCTCGGACGCGGCAGCGCCTCCTGCCGAAAAGGCAAACGTCCTGCTCATTCTCCCACAAGGAAGGGCCCAGTCCTGAAAGCTGTTGCTGCTCTTCACGGTGCCTTGGTGCCCTATCGACAGGCACAACAGCAGTGGGGATCTGTGCTTTCCCAGAGACACAAGATCTCATGGCGCTCGGCCGCGGCAGAGCCTCTTGCCGAAAAGGCAAACGTCTGGCTCCTTCTCCCACAAGGAAGGGCCCAGCCCTGAAAGCTCTTGCTGCTCTTCACCTGCCCTTGGGGCCCAATCAACAGGCCCAACAGCAGTGGGGATCTGTGCTTTCCCAGAGACGCAACATCTCATGGCGCTCGGCCGCGGCAGAGCCTCTTGCCGAAAAGGCAAACGTCCGGCTCCTTCTCCCACAAGGAAGGGCCCAGCCCTGAAAGCTCTTGCTGCTCTTCACGGTGCCTTGGCGCCCTATCGACAGGCACAACAGCAGTGGGGATCTGTGCTTTCCCAGAGACGCAAGATCTCATGGCGCTCGGCCGCGGCAGCGCCTCTTGCCGAAAAGGCAAACATCCGGCTCCTTCTCCCACAAGGAAGGGCCCAGCCCTGAAAGCTCTTGCTGCTCTTCACGGTGCCTTGGCGTCCTATCTACAGGCACAACAGCAGTGGGGATCTGTGCTTTCCCAGAGACGCAAGATCTCATGGCGCTCGGCCACGGCAGAGCTTCTTGCCGAAAAGGCAAACGTCCGGCTCCTTCTCCCACAAGGAAGGGCCCAGCCCTGAAAGCTCTTGCTGCTCTTCACAGTGCCTTGGCGCCCTATCGACAGGCACAACAGCAGTGGGGATCTGTGCTTTCCCAGAGACGCAAGATCTCATGGCGCTCGGCCGCGGCAGCGCCTCTTGCCGAAAAGGCAAACATCCGGCTCCTTCTCCCACAAGGAAGGGCCCAGCCCTGAAAGCTCTTGCTGCTCTTCACGGTGCCTTGGCGCCCTATCTACAGGCACAACAGCAGTGGGGATCTATGCTTTCCGAGAGACGCAACATCTCATGGCGCTCGGCCACGGCAGAGCCTCTTGCCGAAAAGGAAAACGTCCGGCTCCTTCTCCCACAAGGAAGGGCCCAGCCCTGAAAGCCGTTGTTGCTCTTCACGGTGCCTTGGCACCCTATCTACAGGCACAACAGCAGTGGGGATCTGTGCTTTCCCAGAGACGCAACATCTCATGGCGCTCGGCCGCGGCAGAGCCTCTTGCCGAAAAGGCAAACGTCCGGCTCCTTCTCCCACAATGAAGGGCCCAGCCCTGAAAGCTCTTGCTGCTCTTCACCTACCCTTGGCGCCCTATCTACAGGCACAACAGCAGTGGGGATCTGTGCTTTCCCAGAGACGCAAGATCTCATGGCGCTCGGCCGCGGCAGAGCCTCTTGCCGAAAAGGCAAACGTCCGGCTCCTTCTCCCACAAGGAAGGGCCCAGCCCTGAAAGCTCTTGCTGCTCTTCACCTACCCTTGGCGCCCTATCTACAGCCACAACAGCAGTGGGGATCTGTGCTTTCCCAGAGACGCAACATCTCATGGCGCTCGGCCGCGGCAGAGCCTCTTGCCAAAATGGCAAACGTCCGGCTCCTTCTCCCACAAGGAAGGGCCCAGCCCTGAAAGCTGTTGCTGCTCTTCACGGTGCCTTGGCACCCTATCTACAGCCACAACAGCAGTGGGGATGTGTGCTTTCCCAGAAACGCAACATCTCATGGCGCTCGGCCGCGGCAGCGCCTCTTGCCGAAAAGGCAAACGTCCGGCTCCTTCTCCCACAAGGAAGGGCCCAGCCCTGAAAGCTGTTGCTGCTCTTCACGGTGCCTTGGCACACTATCTACAGGCACAACAGCAGTGGGGATCTGTGCTTTCCCAGAGACGCAAGATCTCATGGCGCTCGGCCGCGGCAGAGCCTCTTGCCGAAAAGGCAAACGTCCGGCTCCTTCTCCCACAAGGAAGGGCCAAGCCCTGAAAGCTCTTGCTGCTCTTCACGGTGCCTTGGTGCCCTATCGACAGCCACAACAGCAGTGGGGATCTGTGCTTTCCCAGAGATGCAACATCTCATGGCGCTCGGCCGCGGCAGAGCCTCTTGCCAAAAAGGCAAACGTCCTGCTCCTTCTCCCACAAGGAAGGGCCCAGCCCTGAAATCTCTTGCTGCTCTTCACGGTGCCTTGGCGCCCTATCGACAGGCACAACAGCAGTGGGGATCTGTGCTTTCCCAGAGACGCAACATCTCATGGCGCTCGGCCGCGGCAGCGCCTCTTGCCGAAAAGGCAAACGTCCGGCTCCTTCTCCCACAATGAAGGGCCCAGCCCTGAAAGCTCTTGCTGCTCTTCACCTACCCTTGGCGCCCTATCGACAGGCACAACAGCAGTGGGGATCTGTGCTTTCCCAGAGACGCAAGATCTCATGGCGCTCTGCCGCGGCAGACCCTCTTGCCGAAAATGCAAAGGTCCTGCTCCTTCTCCCACAAGGAAGGGCCCAGCCCTGAAAGCTCTTGCTGCTCTTCACGGTGTCTTGGAGCCCTATCGACAGGCACAACAGCAGTGGGGATCTGTGCTTTCCCAGAGACGCAAGATCTCATGGCGCTCGGCCGCGGCAGAGCCTCTTGCCGAAAAGGCAAACGTCCGGCTCCTTCTCCCACAAGGAAGGGCCCAGCCCTGAAAGCTCTTGCTGCTCTTCACGGTGCCTTGGCGCCCTATCGACAGGCACAACAGCAGTGGGGATCTGTGCTTTCCCAGAGACGCAAGATCTCATGGCGCTCGGCCGCGGCAGCGCCTCTTGCCGAAAAGGCAAACATCCGGCTCCTTCTCCCACAAGGAAGGGCCCAGCCCTGAAAGCTGTTGCTGCTCTTCACGGTGCCTTGGCGCCCTATCTACAGGCACAACAGCAGTGGGGATCTGTGCTTTCCCAGAGACGCAACATCTCATGGCGCTCGGCCGCGGCAGAGCCTCTTGCCGAAAAGGCAAACGTCCGGCTCCTTCTCCCACAAGGAAGGGCCCAGCCCTGAAAGCTCTTGCTGCTCTTCACGGTGCCTTGGCGCCCTATCTACAGGCACAACAGCAGTGGGGATCTGTGCTTTCCCAGAGACGCAACATCTCATGGCGCTCGGCCGCGGCAGAGCCTCTTGCCGAAAAGGCAAACGTCTGGCTCCTTCTCCCACAAGGAAGGGCACAGCCCTGAAAGCTCTTGCTGCTCTTCACCTGCCCTTGGGGCCCAATCAACAGGCACAACAGCAGTGGGGATCTGTGCTTTCCCAGAGACGCAACATCTCATGGCGCTCGGACGCGGCAGCGCCTCCTGCCGAAAAGGCAAACGTCCTGCTCATTCTCCCACAAGGAAGGGCCCAGTCCTGAAAGCTGTTGCTGCTCTTCACGGTGCCTTGGTGCCCTATCGACAGGCACAACAGCAGTGGGGATCTGTGCTTTCCCAGAGACACAAGATCTCATGGCGCTCGGCCGCGGCAGAGCCTCTTGCCGAAAAGGCAAACGTCTGGCTCCTTCTCCCACAAGGAAGGGCACAGCCCTGAAAGCTCTTGCTGCTCTTCACCTGCCCTTGGGGCCCAATCAACAGGCACAACAGCAGTGGGGATCTGTGCTTTCCCAGAGACGCAAGATCTCATGGCGCTCGGCCGCGGCAGCGCCTCCTGCCGAAAAGGCAAACGTCCTGCTCATTCTCCCACAAGGAAGGGCCCAGCCCTGAAAGCTCTTGCTGCTCTTCACAGTGCCTTGGCGCCCTATCTACAGGCACAACAGCAGTGGGGATCTGTGCTTTCCCAGAGACGCAACATCTCATGGCGCTCGGCCGCGGCAGCGCCTCTTGCCGAAAAGGCAAACGTCCGGCTCCTTCTCCCACAATGAAGGGCCCAGCCCTGAAAGCTCTTGCTGCTCTTCACCTACCCTTGGCGCACTATCTACAGGCACAACAGCAGTGGGGATCTGTGCTTTCCCAGAGACGCAAGATCTCATGGCGCTCTGCCGCGGCAGACCCTCTTGCCGAAAATGCAAAGGTCCTGCTCCTTCTCCCACAAGGAAGGGCCCAGCCCTGAAAGCTCTTGCTGCTCTTCACGGTGCCTTGGAGCCCTATCGACAGGCACAACAGCAGTGGGGATCTGTGCTTTCCCAGAGACACAAGATCTCATGGCGCTCGGCCGCGGCAGAGCCTCTTGCCGAAAAGGCAAACGTCCGGCTCCTTCTCCCAGAAGGAAGGGCCCAGCCCTGAAAGCTCTTGCTGCTCTTCACCTACCCTTGGAGCCCTATCTACAGGCACAACAGCAGTGGGGATCTGTGCTTTCCCAGAGACGCAAGATCTCATGGCACTCGGCCGCGGCAGAGCCTCTTGCCGAAAAGGCAAACGTCCGGCTCCTTCTCCCACAAGGAAGGGCCCAGCCCTGAAAGCTGTTAGTGCTCTTCACAGTGCCTTGGCGCCCTATCGACAGGCACAACAGCAGTGGGGATCTGTGCTTTCCCAGAGACGCAAGATCTCATGGCGCTCGGCCGCGGCAGAGCCTCTTGCCGAAAAGGCAAACGTCCGGCTCCTTCTCCCACAAGGAAGGGCCCAGCCCTGAAAGCTGTTGCTGCTCTTCACGGTGCCTTGCTGCCCTATCGACAGGCACAACAGCAGTGGGGATCTGTGCTTTCCCAGAGACGCAAGATCTCATGGCGCTCGGCCGCGGCAGAGCCTCTTGCCGAAAAGGCAAACGTCCGGCTCCTTCTCCCACAAGGAAGGGCACAGCCCTGAAAGCTCTTGCTGCTCTTCACCTACCCTTGGCGCCCAATCTACAGGCACAACAGCAGTGGGGATCTGTGCTTTCCCAGAGACGCAACATCTCATGGCGCTCGGCCGCGGCAGAGCCTCTTGCCGAAAAGGCAAACGTCCTGCTCCTTCTCCCACAAGGAAGGGCCCAGCCCTGAAAGCTCTTGCTGCTCTTCACAGTGCCTTGGCGCCCTATCTACAGGCACAACAGCAGTGGGGATCTATGCTTTCCGAGAGACGCAACATCTCATGGCGCTCGGCCACGGCAGAGCCTCTTGCCGAAAAGGCAAACGTCCGGCTCCTTCTCCCCAAGGAAGGGCCCAGCCCTGAAAGCTGTTAGTGCTCTTCACAGTGCCTTGGCGCCCTATCGACAGGCACAACAGCAGTGGGGATCTGTGCTTTCCCAGAGACGCAAGATCTCATGGCGCTCGGCCGCGGCAGAGCCTCTTGCCGAAAAGGCAAACGTCCGGCTCCTTCTCCCACAAGGAAGGGCCCAGCCCTGAAAGCTGTTGCTGCTCTTCACGGTGCCTTGGCACCCTATCTACAGGCACAACAGCAGTGGGGATCTGTGCTTTCCCAGAGACGCAACATCTCATGGCGCTCGGCCGCGGCAGCGCCTCTTGCCGAAAAGGCAAACGTCCGGCTCCTTCTCCCACAAGGAAGGGCCCAGTCCTGAAAGCTGTTGCTGCTCTTCACGGTGCCTTTGCACACTATCTACAGGAAAAACAGCAGTGGGGTTCTGTGCTTTCCCAGAGACGCAAGATCTCATGGCGCTCGGCCGCGGCAGAGCCTCTTGCCGAAAAGGCAAACGTCCTGCTCCTTCTCCCACAAGGAAGGGCCCAGCCCTGAAAGCTCTTGCTGCTCTTCATGGTGCCTTGGCACCCTACCGACAGGCACAACAGCAGTGGGGATCTGTGCTTTCCCTGAGACGCAAGATCTCATGGCGCTCGGCCGCGGCAGCGCCTCTTGCCGAAAAGGAAAACGTCCGGCTCCTTCTCCCACAAGGAAGGGCCCAGCCCTGAAAGCTCTTGCTGCTCTTCACGGTGCCTTGGCGCCCTATCTACAGGCACAACAGCAGTGGGGATCTGTGCTTTCCCAGAGACACAAGATCTCATGGCGCTCGGCCGCAGCAGAGCCTCTTGCCGAAAAGGCAAACGTCCTGCTCATTCTCCCACAAGGAAGGGCCCAGCCCTGAAAGCTGTTGCTGCTCTTCACGGTGCCTTGGCACCCTATCTACAGGCACAACAGCAGTGGGGATCTGTGCTTTCCCAGAGACGCAACATCTCATGGCGCTCGGCCGCGGCAGAGCCTCTTGCCGAAAAGGCAAACGTCCGGCTCCTTCTCCCACAAGGAAGGGCCCAGCCCTGAAAGCTCTTGCTGCTCTTCACCTGCCCTTGGGGCCCAATCAACAGGCACAACAGCAGTGGATATCTGTGCTTTCCCAGAGACGCAACATCTCATGGCGCTCGGCCGCGGCAGCGCCTCTTGCCGAAAAGGCAAACGTCCGGCTCCTTCTCCCACAATGAAGGGCCCAGCCCTGAAAGCTCTTGCTGCTCTTCACCTACCCTTGGCGCACTATCTACAGGCACAACAGCAGTGGGGATCTGTGCTTTCCCAGAGACGCAAGATCTCATGGCGCTCTGCCGCGGCAGACCCTCTTGCCGAAAATGCAAAGGTCCTGCTCCTTCTCCCACAAGGAAGGGCCCAGCCCTGAAAGCTCTTGCTGCTCTTCACGGTGCCTTGGAGCCCTATCGACAGGCACAACAGCAGTGGGGATCTGTGCTTTCCCAGAGACACAAGATCTCATGGCGCTCGGCCGCGGCAGAGCCTCTTGCCGAAAAGGCAAACGTCCGGCTCCTTCTCCCAGAAGGAAGGGCCCAGCCCTGAAAGCTCTTGCTGCTCTTCACCTACCCTTGGAGCCCTATCTACAGGCACAACAGCAGTGGGGATCTGTGCTTTCCCAGAGACGCAAGATCTCATGGCACTCGGCCGCGGCAGAGCCTCTTGCCGAAAAGGCAAACGTCCGGCTCCTTCTCCCACAAGGAAGGGCCCAGCCCTGAAAGCTGTTAGTGCTCTTCACAGTGCCTTGGCGCCCTATCGACAGGCACAACAGCAGTGGGGATCTGTGCTTTCCCAGAGACGCAAGATCTCATGGCGCTCGGCCGCGGCAGAGCCTCTTGCCGAATAGGCAAACGTCCGGCTCCTTCTCCCACAAGGAAGGGCCCAGCCCTGAAAGCTGTTGCTGCTCTTCACGGTGCCTTGCTGCCCTATCGACAGGCACAACAGCAGTGGGGATCTGTGCTTTCCCAGAGACGCAAGATCTCATGGCGCTCGGCCGCGGCAGAGCCTCTTGCCGAAAAGGCAAACGTCCGGCTCCTTCTCCCACAAGGAAGGCCACAGCCCTGAAAGCTCTTGCTGCTCTTCACCTACCCTTGGCGCCCAATCTACAGGCACAACAGCAGTGGGGATCTGTGCTTTCCCAGAGACGCAACATCTCATGGCGCTCGGCCGCGGCAGAGCCTCTTGCCGAAAAGGCAAACGTCCTGCTCCTTCTCCCACAAGGAAGGGCCCAGCCCTGAAAGCTCTTGCTGCTCTTCACAGTGCCTTGGCGCCCTATCTACAGGCACAACAGCAGTGGGGATCTATGCTTTCCGAGAGACGCAACATCTCATGGCGCTCGGCCACGGCAGAGCCTCTTGCCGAAAAGGCAAACGTCCGGCTCCTTCTCCCCCAAGGAAGGGCCCAGCCCTGAAAGCTGTTAGTGCTCTTCACAGTGCCTTGGCGCCCTATCGACAGGCACAACAGCAGTGGGGATCTGTGCTTTCCCAGAGACACAAGATCTCATGGCGCTCGGCCGCGGCAGAGCCTCTTGCCGAAAAGGCAAACGTCCTGCTCCTTCTCCCACAAGGAAGGGCCCAGCCCTGAAAGCTCTTGCTGCTCTTCATGGTGCCTTGGCACCCTACCGACAGGCACAACAGCAGTGGGGATCTGTGCTTTCCCTGAGACGCAAGATCTCATGGCGCTCGGCCGCGGCAGCGCCTCTTGCCAAAAAGGAAAACGTCCGGCTCCTTCTCCCACAAGGAAGGGCCCAGCCCTGAAAGCTCTTGCTGCTCTTCACGGTGCCTTGGCGCCCTATCTACAGGCACAACAGCAGTGGGGATCTGTGCTTTCCCAGAGACACAAGATCTCATGGCGCTCGGCCGCGGCAGAGCCTCTTGCCGAAAAGGCAAACGTCCTGCTCATTCTCCCACAAGGAAGGGCCCAGCCCTGAAAGCTGTTGCTGCTCTTCACGGTGCCTTGGCACCCTATCTACAGGCACAACAGCAGTGGGGATCTGTGCTTTCCCAGAGACGCAACATCTCATGGCGCTCGGCCGCGGCAGAGCCTCTTGCCGAAAAGGCAAACGTCCGGCTCCTTCTCCCACAAGGAAGGGCACAGCCCTGAAAGCTCTTGCTGCTCTTCACCTGCCCTTGGGGCCCAATCAACAGGCACAACAGCAGTGGATATCTGTGCTTTCCCAGAGACGCAACATCTCATGGCGCTCGGACGCGGCAGCGCCTCCTGCCGAAAAGGCAAACGTCCTGCTCATTCTCCCACAAGGAAGGGCCCAGCCCTGAAAGCTGTTGCTGCTCTTCACGGTGCCTTGGTGCCCTATCGACAGGCACAACAGCAGTGGGGATCTGTGCTTTCCCAGAGACACAAGATCTCATGGCGCTCGGCCGCGGCAGAGCCTCTTGCCGAAAAGGCAAACGTCTGGCTCCTTCTCCCACAAGGAAGGGCACAGCCCTGAAAGCTCTTCCTGCTCTTCACCTGCCCTTGGGGCCCAATCAACAGACACAACAGCAGTGGGGATCTGTGCTTTCCCAGAGACGCAATATCTCATGGCGCTCGGACGCGGCAGCGCCTCCTGCCGAAAAGGCAAACGTCCTGCTCATTCTCCCACAAGGAAGGGCCCAGCCCTGAAAGCTCTTGCTGCTCTTCACAGTGCCTTGGCGCCCTATCGACAGGCACAACAGCAGTGGGGATCTGTGCTTTCCCAGAGACGCAACATCTCATGGCGCTCGGCCGCGGCAGCGCCTCTTGCCGAAAAGGCAAACGTCCGGCTCCTTCTCCCACAAGGAAGGGCCCAGCCCTGAAAGCTCTTGCTGCTCTTCACCTACCCTTGGCGCACTATCTACAGGCACAACAGCAGTGGGGATCTGTGCTTTCCCAGAGACGCAAGATCTCATGGCGCTCTGCCACGGCAGACCCTCTTGCCGAAAAGGCAAACGTCCTGCTCCTTCTCCCACAAGGAAGGGCCCAGCCCTGAAAGCTGTTGCTGCTCTTCACGGTGCCTTGGTGCCCTATCGACAGCCACAACAGCAGTGGGGATCTGTGCTTTCCCAGAGACGCAAGATCTCATGGCGCTCGGCCGCGGCAGAGCCTCTTGCCAAAAAGGCAAACGTCCTGCTCCTTCTCCCACAAGGAAGGGCCCAGCCCTGAAAGCTCTTGCTGCTCTTCACGGTGCCTTGGCGCCCTATCGACAGGCACAACAGCAGTGGGGATCTGTGCTTTCCCAGAAACGGAACATCTCATGGCGCTCGGCCGCGGCAGAGCCTCTTGCCGAAAAGGCAAACGTCCGGCTCCTTCTCCCACAAGGAAGGGCCCAGCCCTGAAAGCTCTTGCTGCTCTTCACGGTGCCTTGGCGCCCTATCTACAGGCACAACAGCAGTGGGGATCTGTGCTTTCCCAGAGACGCAACATCTCATGGCGCTCGGCCGCGGCAGAGCCTCTTGCCGAAAAGGCAAACGTCTGGCTCCTTCTCCCACAAGGAAGGGCACAGCCCTGAAAGCTCTTGCTGCTCTTCACCTGCCCTTGGGGCCCAATCAACAGGCACAACAGCAGTGGGGATCTGTGCTTTCCCAGAGACGCAACATCTCATGGCGCTCGGACGCGGCAGCGCCTCCTGCCGAAAAGGCAAACGTCCTGCTCCTTCTCCCACAAGGAAGGGCCCAGCCCTGAAAGCTGTTGCTGCTCTTCACGGTGCCTTGGTGCCCTATCGACAGGCACAACAGCAGTGGGGATCTGTGCTTTCCCAGAGACACAAGATCTCATGGCGCTCGGCCGCGGCAGAGCCTCTTGCCGAAAAGGCAAACGTCCGGCTCCTTCTCCCACAAGGAAGGGCCCAGCCCTGAAAGCTCTTGCTGCTCTTCACCTACCCTTGGAGCCCTATCTACAGGCACAACAGCAGTGGGGATCTGTGCTTTCCCAGAGACGCAAGATCTCATGGCGCTCGGCCGCGGCAGAGCCTCTTGCCGAAAAGGCAAACGTCCTGCTCCTTCTCCCACAAGGAAGGGCCAAGCCCTGAAAGCTCTTGCTGCTCTTCACGGTGCCTTGGTGCCCTATCGACAGCCACAACAGCAGTGGGGATCTGTGCTTTCCCAGAGATGCAACATCTCATGGCGCTCGGCTGCGGCAGAGCCTCTTGCCAAAAAGGCAAACGTCCTGCTCCTTCTCCCACAAGGAAGGGCCCAGCCCTGAAATCTCTTGCTGCTCTTCACGGTGCCTTGGCGCCCTATCGACAGGCACAACAGCAGTGGGGATCTGTGCTTTCCCAGAGACGCAACATCTCATGGCGCTCGGCCGCGGCAGAGCCTCTTGCCGAAAAGGCAAACGTCCGGCTCCTTCTCCCACAAGGAAGGGCCCAGCCCTGAAAGCTGTTGCTGCTCTTCACGGTGCCTTGGCGCCCTATCTACAGGCACAACAGCAGTGGGGATCTGTGCTTTCCCAGAGACGCAACATCTCATGGCGCTCGGCCGCGGCAGCGCCTCTTGCCGAAAAGGCAAACATCCGGCTCCTTCTCCCACAAGGAAGGGCCCAGCCCTGAAAGCTCTTGCTGCTCTTCACGGTGCCTTGGCGCCCTATCTACAGGCACAACAGCAGTGGGGATCTATGCTTTCCGAGAGACGCAACATCTCATGGCGCTCGGCCACCGCAGAGCCTCTTGCCGAAAAGGAAAACGTCCGGCTCCTTCTCCCACAAGGAAGGGCCCAGCCCTGAAAGCTGTTGCTGCTCTTCACCTACCCTTGGCGCCCTATCTACAGGCACAACAGCAGTGGGGATCTGTGCTTTCCCAGAGACGCAAGATCTCATGGCGCTCGGCCGCGGCAGAGCCTCTTGCCGAAAAGGCAAACGTCCGGCTCCTTCTCCCACAAGGAAGGGCCCAGCCCTGAAAGCTCTTGCTGCTCTTCACGGTGCCTTGGCGCCCTATCTACAGGCACAACAGCAGTGGGGATCTGTGCTTTCCCAGAGACGCAACATCTCATGGCGCTCGGCCGCGGCAGAGCCTCTTGCCGAAAAGGCAAACGTCTGGCTCCTTCTCCCACAAGGAAGGGCCCAGCCCTGAAAGCTCTTGTTGCTCTTCACCTGCCCTTGGGGCCCAATCAACAGGCACAACAGCAGTGGGGATCTGTGCTTTCCCAGAGACGCAACATCTCATGGCGCTCGGACGCGGCAGCGCCTCCTGCCGAAAAGGCAAACGTCCTGCTCATTCTCCCACAAGGAAGGGCCCAGTCCTGAAAGCTGTTGCTGCTCTTCACGGTGCCTTGGTGCCCTATCGACAGGCACAACAGCAGTGGGGATCTGTGCTTTCCCAGAGACACAAGATCTCATGGCGCTCGGCCGCGGCAGAGCCTCTTGCCGAAAAGGCAAACGTCTGGCTCCTTCTCCCACAAGGAAGGGCCCAGCCCTGAAAGCTCTTGCTGCTCTTCACCTGCCCTTGGGGCCCAATCAACAGGCCCAACAGCAGTGGGGATCTGTGCTTTCCCAGAGACGCAACATCTCATGGCGCTCGGCCGCGGCAGAGCCTCTTGCCGAAAAGGCAAACGTCCGGCTCCTTCTCCCACAAGGAAGGGCCCAGCCCTGAAAGCTCTTGCTGCTCTTCACGGTGCCTTGGCGCCCTATCGACAGGCACAACAGCAGTGGGGATCTGTGCTTTCCCAGAGACGCAAGATCTCATGGCGCTCGGCCGCGGCAGCGCCTCTTGCCGAAAAGGCAAACATCCGGCTCCTTCTCCCACAAGGAAGGGCCCAGCCCTGAAAGCTCTTGCTGCTCTTCACGGTGCCTTGGCGTCCTATCTACAGGCACAACAGCAGTGGGGATCTGTGCTTTCCCAGAGACGCAAGATCTCATGGCGCTCGGCCACGGCAGAGCTTCTTGCCGAAAAGGCAAACGTCCGGCTCCTTCTCCCACAAGGAAGGGCCCAGCCCTGAAAGCTCTTGCTGCTCTTCACAGTGCCTTGGCGCCCTATCGACAGGCACAACAGCAGTGGGGATCTGTGCTTTCCCAGAGACGCAAGATCTCATGGCGCTCGGCCGCGGCAGCGCCTCTTGCCGAAAAGGCAAACATCCGGCTCCTTCTCCCACAAGGAAGGGCCCAGCCCTGAAAGCTCTTGCTGCTCTTCACGGTGCCTTGGCGCCCTATCTACAGGCACAACAGCAGTGGGGATCTATGCTTTCCGAGAGACGCAACATCTCATGGCGCTCGGCCACGGCAGAGCCTCTTGCCGAAAAGGAAAACGTCCGGCTCCTTCTCCCACAAGGAAGGGCCCAGCCCTGAAAGCCGTTGTTGCTCTTCACGGTGCCTTGGCACCCTATCTACAGGCACAACAGCAGTGGGGATCTGTGCTTTCCCAGAGACGCAACATCTCATGGCGCTCGGCCGCGGCAGAGCCTCTTGCCGAAAAGGCAAACGTCCGGCTCCTTCTCCCACAAGGAAGGGCCCAGCCCTGAAAGCTGTTGCTGCTCTTCACCTACCCTTGGCGCCCTATCTACAGGCACAACAGCAGTGGGGATCTGTGCTTTCCCAGAGACGCAAGATCTCATGGCGCTCGGCCGCGGCAGAGCCTCTTGCCGAAAAGGCAAACGTCCGGCTCCTTCTCCCACAAGGAAGGGCCCAGCCCTGAAAGCTCTTGCTGCTCTTCACCTACCCTTGGCGCCCTATCTACAGCCACAACAGCAGTGGGGATCTGTGCTTTCCCAGAGACGCAACATCTCATGGCGCTCGGCCGCGGCAGAGCCTCTTGCCAAAATGGCAAACGTCCGGCTCCTTCTCCCACAAGGAAGGGCCCAGCCCTGAAAGCTGTTGCTGCTCTTCACGGTGCCTTGGCACCCTATCTACAGCCACAACAGCAGTGGGGATGTGTGCTTTCCCAGAAACGCAACATCTCATGGCGCTCGGCCGCGGCAGCGCCTCTTGCCGAAAAGGCAAACGTCCGGCTCCTTCTCCCACAAGGAAGGGCCCAGCCCTGAAAGCTGTTGCTGCTCTTCACGGTGCCTTGGCACACTATCTACAGGCACAACAGCAGTGGGGATCTGTGCTTTCCCAGAGACGCAAGATCTCATGGCGCTCGGCCGCGGCAGAGCCTCTTGCCGAAAAGGCAAACGTCCTGCTCCTTCTCCCACAAGGAAGGGCCAAGCCCTGAAAGCTCTTGCTGCTCTTCACGGTGCCTTGGTGCCCTATCGACAGCCACAACAGCAGTGGGGATCTGTGCTTTCCCAGAGATGCAACATCTCATGGCGCTCGGCCGCGGCAGAGCCTCTTGCCAAAAAGGCAAACGTCCTGCTCCTTCTCCCACAAGGAAGGGCCCAGCCCTGAAATCTCTTGCTGCTCTTCACGGTGCCTTGGCGCCCTATCGACAGGCACAACAGCAGTGGGGATCTGTGCTTTCCCAGAGACGCAACATCTCATGGCGCTCGGCCGCGGCAGAGCCTCTTGCCGAAAAGGCAAACGTCCGGCTCCTTCTCCCACAAGGAAGGGCCCAGCCCTGAAAGCTGTTGCTGCTCTTCACGGTGCCTTGGCGCCCTATCTACAGGCACAACAGCAGTGGGGATCTGTGCTTTCCCAGAGACGCAACATCTCATGGCGCTCGGCCGCGGCAGAGCCTCTTGCCGAAAAGGCAAACGTCTGGCTCCTTCTCCCACAAGGAAGGGCCCAGCCCTGAAAGTTCTTGCTGCTCTTCACCTGCCCTTGGGGCCCAATCAACAGGCACAACAGCAGTGGGGATCTGTGCTTTCCCAGAGACGCAACATCTCATGGCGCTCGGACGCGGCAGCGCCTCCTGCCGAAAAGGCAAACGTCCTGCTCATTCTCCCACAAGGAAGGGCCCAGCCCTGAAAGCTCTTGCTGCTCTTCACAGTGCCTTGGCGCCCTATCTACAGGCACAACAGCAGTGGGGATCTGTGCTTTCCCAGAGACGCAACATCTCATGGCGCTCGGCCGCGGCAGCGCCTCTTGCCGAAAAGGCAAACGTCCGGCTCCTTCTCCCACAATGAAGGGCCCAGCCCTGAAAGCTCTTGCTGCTCTTCACCTACCCTTGGCGCCCTATCGACAGGCACAACAGCAGTGGGGATCTGTGCTTTCCCAGAGACGCAAGATCTCATGGCGCTCTGCCGCGGCAGACCCTCTTGCCGAAAATGCAAAGGTCCTGCTCCTTCTCCCACAAGGAAGGGCCCAGCCCTGAAAGCTCTTGCTGCTCTTCACGGTGTCTTGGAGCCCTATCGACAGGCACAACAGCAGTGGGGATCTGTGCTTTCCCAGAGACGCAAGATCTCATGGCGCTCGGCCGCGGCAGAGCCTCTTGCCGAAAAGGCAAACGTCCGGCTCCTTCTCCCACAAGGAAGGGCCCAGCCCTGAAAGCTCTTGCTGCTCTTCACGGTGCCTTGGCGCCCTATCGACAGGCACAACAGCAGTGGGGATCTGTGCTTTCCCAGAGACGCAAGATCTCATGGCGCTCGGCCGCGGCAGCGCCTCTTGCCGAAAAGGCAAACATCCGGCTCCTTCTCCCACAAGGAAGGGCCCAGCCCTGAAAGCTGTTGCTGCTCTTCACGGTGCCTTGGCGCCCTATCTACAGGCACAACAGCAGTGGGGATCTGTGCTTTCCCAGAGACGCAACATCTCATGGCGCTCGGCCGCGGCAGAGCCTCTTGCCGAAAAGGCAAACGTCCGGCTCCTTCTCCCACAAGGAAGGGCCCAGCCCTGAAAGCTCTTGCTGCTCTTCACGGTGCCTTGGCGCCCTATCTACAGGCACAACAGCAGTGGGGATCTGTGCTTTCCCAGAGACGCAACATCTCATGGCGCTCGGCCGCGGCAGAGCCTCTTGCCGAAAAGGCAAACGTCTGGCTCCTTCTCCCACAAGGAAGGGCACAGCCCTGAAAGCTCTTGCTGCTCTTCACCTGCCCTTGGGGCCCAATCAACAGGCACAACAGCAGTGGGGATCTGTGCTTTCCCAGAGACGCAACATCTCATGGCGCTCGGACGCGGCAGCGCCTCCTGCCGAAAAGGCAAACGTCCTGCTCATTCTCCCACAAGGAAGGGCCCAGTCCTGAAAGCTGTTGCTGCTCTTCACGGTGCCTTGGTGCCCTATCGACAGGCACAACAGCAGTGGGGATCTGTGCTTTCCCAGAGACACAAGATCTCATGGCGCTCGGCCGCGGCAGAGCCTCTTGCCGAAAAGGCAAACGTCTGGCTCCTTCTCCCACAAGGAAGGGCACAGCCCTGAAAGCTCTTGCTGCTCTTCACCTGCCCTTGGGGCCCAATCAACAGGCACAACAGCAGTGGGGATCTGTGCTTTCCCAGAGACGCAAGATCTCATGGCGCTCGGCCGCGGCAGCGCCTCCTGCCGAAAAGGCAAACGTCCTGCTCATTCTCCCACAAGGAAGGGCCCAGCCCTGAAAGCTCTTGCTGCTCTTCACAGTGCCTTGGCGCCCTATCTACAGGCACAACAGCAGTGGGGATCTGTGCTTTCCCAGAGACGCAACATCTCATGGCGCTCGGCCGCGGCAGCGCCTCTTGCCGAAAAGGCAAACGTCCGGCTCCTTCTCCCACAATGAAGGGCCCAGCCCTGAAAGCTCTTGCTGCTCTTCACCTACCCTTGGCGCACTATCGACAGGCACAACAGCAGTGGGGATCTGTGCTTTCCCAGAGACGCAAGATCTCATGGCGCTCTGCCGCGGCAGACCCTCTTGCCGAAAATGCAAAGGTCCTGCTCCTTCTCCCACAAGGAAGGGCCCAGCCCTGAAAGCTCTTGCTGCTCTTCACGGTGCCTTGGCGCCCTATCTACAGGCACAACAGCAGTGGGGATCTGTGCTTTCCCAGAGACGCAAGATCTCATGGCGCTCGGCCGCGGCAGAGCCTCTTGCCGAAAAGGCAAACGTCCGGCTCCTTCTCCCACAAGGAAGGGCCCAGCCCTGAAAGCTCTTGCTGCTCTTCACCTACCCTTGGAGCCCTATCTACAGGCACAACAGCAGTGGGGATCTGTGCTTTCCCAGAGACGCAAGATCTCATGGCACTCGGCCGCGGCAGAGCCTCTTGCCGAAAAGGCAAACGTCCGGCTCCTTCTCCCACAAGGAAGGGCCCAGCCCTGAAAGCTGTTAGTGCTCTTCACAGTGCCTTGGCGCCCTATCGACAGGCACAACAGCAGTGGGGATCTGTGCTTTCCCAGAGACGCAAGATCTCATGGCGCTCGGCCGCGGCAGAGCCTCTTGCCGAAAAGGCAAACGTCCGGCTCCTTCTCCCACAAGGAAGGGCCCAGCCCTGAAAGCTGTTGCTGCTCTTCACGGTGCCTTGCTGCCCTATCGACAGGCACAACAGCAGTGGGGATCTGTGCTTTCCCAGAGACGCAAGATCTCATGGCGCTCGGCCGCGGCAGAGCCTCTTGCCGAAAAGGCAAACGTCCGGCTCCTTCTCCCACAAGGAAGGGCACAGCCCTGAAAGCTCTTGCTGCTCTTCACCTACCCTTGGCGCCCAATCTACAGGCACAACAGCAGTGGGGATCTGTGCTTTCCCAGAGACGCAACATCTCATGGCGCTCGGCCGCGGCAGAGCCTCTTGCCGAAAAGGCAAACGTCCTGCTCCTTCTCCCACAAGGAAGGGCCCAGCCCTGAAAGCTCTTGCTGCTCTTCACAGTGCCTTGGCGCCCTATCTACAGGCACAACAGCAGTGGGGATCTATGCTTTCCGAGAGACGCAACATCTCATGGCGCTCGGCCACGGCAGAGCCTCTTGCCGAAAAGGCAAACGTCCGGCTCCTTCTCCCCAAGGAAGGGCCCAGCCCTGAAAGCTGTTAGTGCTCTTCACAGTGCCTTGGCGCCCTATCGACAGGCACAACAGCAGTGGGGATCTGTGCTTTCCCAGAGACGCAAGATCTCATGGCGCTCGGCCGCGGCAGAGCCTCTTGCCGAAAAGGCAAACGTCCGGCTCCTTCTCCCACAAGGAAGGGCCCAGCCCTGAAAGCTGTTGCTGCTCTTCACGGTGCCTTGGCACCCTATCTACAGGCACAACAGCAGTGGGGATCTGTGCTTTCCCAGAGACGCAACATCTCATGGCGCTCGGCCGCGGCAGCGCCTCTTGCCGAAAAGGCAAACGTCCGGCTCCTTCTCCCACAAGGAAGGGCCCAGTCCTGAAAGCTGTTGCTGCTCTTCACGGTGCCTTTGCACACTATCTACAGGAAAAACAGCAGTGGGGTTCTGTGCTTTCCCAGAGACGCAAGATCTCATGGCGCTCGGCCGCGGCAGAGCCTCTTGCCGAAAAGGCAAACGTCCTGCTCCTTCTCCCACAAGGAAGGGCCCAGCCCTGAAAGCTCTTGCTGCTCTTCATGGTGCCTTGGCACCCTACCGACAGGCACAACAGCAGTGGGGATCTGTGCTTTCCCTGAGACGCAAGATCTCATGGCGCTCGGCCGCGGCAGCGCCTCTTGCCGAAAAGGAAAACGTCCGGCTCCTTCTCCCACAAGGAAGGGCCCAGCCCTGAAAGCTCTTGCTGCTCTTCACGGTGCCTTGGCGCCCTATCTACAGGCACAACAGCAGTGGGGATCTGTGCTTTCCCAGAGACACAAGATCTCATGGCGCTCGGCCGCGGCAGAGCCTCTTGCCGAAAAGGCAAACGTCCTGCTCATTCTCCCACAAGGAAGGGCCCAGCCCTGAAAGCTGTTGCTGCTCTTCACGGTGCCTTGGCACCCTATCTACAGGCACAACAGCAGTGGGGATCTGTGCTTTCCCAGAGACGCAACATCTCATGGCGCTCGGCCGCGGCAGAGCCTCTTGCCGAAAAGGCAAACGTCCGGCTCCTTCTCCCACAAGGAAGGGCCCAGCCCTGAAAGCTCTTGCTGCTCTTCACCTGCCCTTGGGGCCCAATCAACAGGCACAACAGCAGTGGATATCTGTGCTTTCCCAGAGACGCAACATCTCATGGCGCTCGGCCGCGGCAGCGCCTCTTGCCGAAAAGGCAAACGTCCGGCTCCTTCTCCCACAATGAAGGGCCCAGCCCTGAAAGCTCTTGCTGCTCTTCACCTACCCTTGGCGCACTATCTACAGGCACAACAGCAGTGGGGATCTGTGCTTTCCCAGAGACGCAAGATCTCATGGCGCTCTGCCGCGGCAGACCCTCTTGCCGAAAATGCAAAGGTCCTGCTCCTTCTCCCACAAGGAAGGGCCCAGCCCTGAAAGCTCTTGCTGCTCTTCACGGTGCCTTGGAGCCCTATCGACAGGCACAACAGCAGTGGGGATCTGTGCTTTCCCAGAGACACAAGATCTCATGGCGCTCGGCCGCGGCAGAGCCTCTTGCCGAAAAGGCAAACGTCCGGCTCCTTCTCCCAGAAGGAAGGGCCCAGCCCTGAAAGCTCTTGCTGCTCTTCACCTACCCTTGGAGCCCTATCTACAGGCACAACAGCAGTGGGGATCTGTGCTTTCCCAGAGACGCAAGATCTCATGGCACTCGGCCGCGGCAGAGCCTCTTGCCGAAAAGGCAAACGTCCGGCTCCTTCTCCCACAAGGAAGGGCCCAGCCCTGAAAGCTGTTAGTGCTCTTCACAGTGCCTTGGCGCCCTATCGACAGGCACAACAGCAGTGGGGATCTGTGCTTTCCCAGAGACGCAAGATCTCATGGCGCTCGGCCGCGGCAGAGCCTCTTGCCGAAAAGGCAAACGTCCGGCTCCTTCTCCCACAAGGAAGGGCCCAGCCCTGAAAGCTGTTGCTGCTCTTCACGGTGCCTTGCTGCCCTATCGACAGGCACAACAGCAGTGGGGATCTGTGCTTTCCCAGAGACGCAAGATCTCATGGCGCTCGGCCGCGGCAGAGCCTCTTGCCGAAAAGGCAAACGTCCGGCTCCTTCTCCCACAAGGAAGGCCACAGCCCTGAAAGCTCTTGCTGCTCTTCACCTACCCTTGGCGCCCAATCTACAGGCACAACAGCAGTGGGGATCTGTGCTTTCCCAGAGACGCAACATCTCATGGCGCTCGGCCGCGGCAGAGCCTCTTGCCGAAAAGGCAAACGTCCTGCTCCTTCTCCCACAAGGAAGGGCCCAGCCCTGAAAGCTCTTGCTGCTCTTCACAGTGCCTTGGCGCCCTATCTACAGGCACAACAGCAGTGGGGATCTATGCTTTCCGAGAGACGCAACATCTCATGGCGCTCGGCCACGGCAGAGCCTCTTGCCGAAAAGGCAAACGTCCTGCTCCTTCTCCCCCAAGGAAGGGCCCAGCCCTGAAAGCTGTTAGTGCTCTTCACAGTGCCTTGGCGCCCTATCGACAGGCACAACAGCAGTGGGGATCTGTGCTTTCCGAGAGACGCAACATCTCATGGCGCTCGGCCGCGGCAGAGCCTCTTGCCGAAAAGGCAAACGTCCGGCTCCTTCTCCCCCAAGGAAGGGCCCAGCCCTGAAAGCTGTTAGTGCTCTTCACAGTGCCTTGGCGCCCTATCGACAGGCACAACAGCAGTGGGGATCTGTGCTTTCCCAGAGACACAAGATCTCATGGCGCTCGGCCGCGGCAGAGCCTCTTGCCGAAAAGGCAAACGTCCTGCTCCTTCTCCCACAAGGAAGGGCCCAGCCCTGAAAGCTCTTGCTGCTCTTCATGGTGCCTTGGCACCCTACCGACAGGCACAACAGCAGTGGGGATCTGTGCTTTCCCTGAGACGCAAGATCTCATGGCGCTCGGCCGCGGCAGCGCCTCTTGCCAAAAAGGAAAACGTCCGGCTCCTTCTCCCACAAGGAAGGGCCCAGCCCTGAAAGCTCTTGCTGCTCTTCACGGTGCCTTGGCGCCCTATCTACAGGCACAACAGCAGTGGGGATCTGTGCTTTCCCAGAGACACAAGATCTCATGGCGCTCGGCCGCGGCAGAGCCTCTTGCCGAAAAGGCAAACGTCCTGCTCATTCTCCCACAAGGAAGGGCCCAGCCCTGAAAGCTGTTGCTGCTCTTCACGGTGCCTTGGCACCCTATCTACAGGCACAACAGCAGTGGGGATCTGTGCTTTCCCAGAGACGCAACATCTCATGGCGCTCGGCCGCGGCAGAGCCTCTTGCCGAAAAGGCAAACGTCCGGCTCCTTCTCCCACAAGGAAGGGCACAGCCCTGAAAGCTCTTGCTGCTCTTCACCTGCCCTTGGGGCCCAATCAACAGGCACAACAGCAGTGGATATCTGTGCTTTCCCAGAGACGCAACATCTCATGGCGCTCGGACGCGGCAGCGCCTCCTGCCGAAAAGGCAAACGTCCTGCTCATTCTCCCACAAGGAAGGGCCCAGCCCTGAAAGCTGTTGCTGCTCTTCACGGTGCCTTGGTGCCCTATCGACAGGCACAACAGCAGTGGGGATCTGTGCTTTCCCAGAGACACAAGATCTCATGGCGCTCGGCCGCGGCAGAGCCTCTTGCCGAAAAGGCAAACGTCTGGCTCCTTCTCCCACAAGGAAGGGCACAGCCCTGAAAGCTCTTCCTGCTCTTCACCTGCCCTTGGGGCCCAATCAACAGACACAACAGCAGTGGGGATCTGTGCTTTCCCAGAGACGCAATATCTCATGGCGCTCGGACGCGGCAGCGCCTCCTGCCGAAAAGGCAAACGTCCTGCTCATTCTCCCACAAGGAAGGGCCCAGCCCTGAAAGCTCTTGCTGCTCTTCACAGTGCCTTGGCGCCCTATCGACAGGCACAACAGCAGTGGGGATCTGTGCTTTCCCAGAGACGCAACATCTCATGGCGCTCGGCCGCGGCAGCGCCTCTTGCCGAAAAGGCAAACGTCCGGCTCCTTCTCCCACAAGGAAGGGCCCAGCCCTGAAAGCTCTTGCTGCTCTTCACCTACCCTTGGCGCACTATCTACAGGCACAACAGCAGTGGGGATCTGTGCTTTCCCAGAGACGCAAGATCTCATGGCGCTCTGCCACGGCAGACCCTCTTGCCGAAAAGGCAAACGTCCTGCTCCTTCTCCCACAAGGAAGGGCCCAGCCCTGAAAGCTGTTGCTGCTCTTCACGGTGCCTTGGTGCCCTATCGACAGCCACAACAGCAGTGGGGATCTGTGCTTTCCCAGAGACGCAAGATCTCATGGCGCTCGGCCGCGGCAGAGCCTCTTGCCAAAAAGGCAAACGTCCTGCTCCTTCTCCCACAAGGAAGGGCCCAGCCCTGAAAGCTCTTGCTGCTCTTCACGGTGCCTTGGCGCCCTATCGACAGGCACAACAGCAGTGGGGATCTGTGCTTTCCCAGAAACGGAACATCTCATGGCGCTCGGCCGCGGCAGAGCCTCTTGCCGAAAAGGCAAACGTCCGGCTCCTTCTCCCACAAGGAAGGGCCCAGCCCTGAAAGCTCTTGCTGCTCTTCACGGTGCCTTGGCGCCCTATCTACAGGCACAACAGCAGTGGGGATCTGTGCTTTCCCAGAGACGCAACATCTCATGGCGCTCGGCCGCGGCAGAGCCTCTTGCCGAAAAGGCAAACGTCTGGCTCCTTCTCCCACAAGGAAGGGCACAGCCCTGAAAGCTCTTGCTGCTCTTCACCTGCCCTTGGGGCCCAATCAACAGGCACAACAGCAGTGGGGATCTGTGCTTTCCCAGAGACGCAACATCTCATGGCGCTCGGACGCGGCAGCGCCTCCTGCCGAAAAGGCAAACGTCCTGCTCCTTCTCCCACAAGGAAGGGCCCAGCCCTGAAAGCTTTTGCTGCTCTTCACGGTGCCTTGGTGCCCTATCGACAGGCACAACAGCAGTGGGGATCTGTGCTTTCCCAGAGACACAAGATCTCATGGCGCTCGGCCGCGGCAGAGCCTCTTGCCGAAAAGGCAAACGTCCGGCTCCTTCTCCCACAAGGAAGGGCCCAGCCCTGAAAGCTCTTGCTGCTCTTCACCTACCCTTGGAGCCCTATCTACAGGCACAACAGCAGTGGGGATCTGTGCTTTCCCAGAGACGCAAGATCTCATGGCACTCGGCCGCGGCAGAGCCTCTTGCCGAAAAGGCAAACGTCCGGCTCCTTCTCCCACAAGGAAGGGCCCAGCCCTGAAAGCTGTTGCTGCTCTTCACAGTGCCTTGGTGCCCTATCGACAGGCACAACAGCAGTGGGGATCTGTGCTTTCCCAGAGACGCAAGATCTCATGGCGCTCGGCCGCGGCAGAGCCTCTTGCCGAAAAGGCAAACGTCCGGCTCCTTCTCCCACAAGGAAGGGCCCAGCCCTGAAAGCTCTTGCTGCTCTTCACGGTGCCTTGGCGCCCTATCTACAGGCACAACAGCAGTGGGGATCTATGCTTTCCGAGAGACGCAACATCTCATGGCGCTCGGCCACGGCAGCGCCTCTTGCCGAAAAGGAAAACGTCCGGCTCCTTCTCCCACAAGGAAGGGCCCAGCCCTGAAAGCCGTTGTTGCTCTTCACGGTGCCTTAGCACCCTATCTACAGGCACAACAGCAGTGGGGATCTGTGCTTTCCCAGAGACGCAAGATCTCATGGCGCTCGGCCGCGGCAGAGCCTCTTGCCGAAAAGGCAAACGTCCGGCTCCTTCTCCCACAAGGAAGGGCCCAGCCCTGAAAGCTGTTGCTGCTCTTCACCTACCCTTGGCGCCCTATCTACAGGCACAACAGCAGTGGGGATCTGTGCTTTCCCAGAGACGCAACATCTCATGGTGCTCGGCCGCGGCAGACCCTCTTGCCAAAATGGCAAACGTCCGGCTCCTTCTCCCACAATGAAGGGCCCAGCCCTGAAAGCTGTTGCTGCTCTTCACGGTGCCTTGGCACCCTATCTACAGGCACAACAGCAGTGGGGATCTGTGCTTTCCCAGAGACGCAACATCTCATGGCGCTCGGCCGCGGCAGAGCCTCTTGCCAAAAAGGCAAACGTCCTGCTCCTTCTCCCACAAGGAAGGGCCCAGCCCTGAAACCTCTTGCTGCTCTTCACCTGCCCTTGGGGCCCAATCAACAGGCACAACAGCAGTGGGGATCTGTGCTTTCCCAGAGACGCAACATCTCATGGCGCTCGGACGCGGCAGCGCCTCCTGCCGAAAAGGCAAACGTCCTGCTCATTCTCCCACAAGGAAGGGCCCAGCCCTGAAAGCTCTTGCTGCTCTTCACGGTGCCTTGGTGCCCTATCGACAGGCACAACAGCAGTGGGGATCTGTGCTTTCCCAGAGACACAAGATCTCATGGCGCTCGGCCGCGGCAGAGCCTCTTGCCGAAAAGGCAAACGTCTGGCTCCTTCTCCCACAAGGAAGGGCACAGCCCTGAAAGCTCTTCCTGCTCTTCACCTGCCCTTGGGGCCCAATCAACAGACACAACAGCAGTGGGGATCTGTGCTTTCCCAGAGACGCAATATCTCATGGCGCTCGGACGCGGCAGCGCCTCCTGCCGAAAAGGCAAACGTCCTGCTCATTCTCCCACAAGGAAGGGCCCAGCCCTGAAAGCTCTTGCTGCTCTTCACAGTGCCTTGGCGCCCTATCTACAGGCACAACAGCAGTGGGGATCTGTGCTTTCCCAGAGACGCAACATCTCATGGCGCTCGGCCGCGGCAGAGCCTCTTGCCGAAAAGGCAAACGTCCGGCTCCTTCTCCCACAAGGAAGGGCCCAGCCCTGAAAGCTCTTGCTGCTCTTCACCTACCCTTGGCGCACTATCTACAGGCACAACAGCAGTGGGGATCTGTGCTTTCCCAGAGACGCAAGATCTCATGGCGCTCTGCCACGGCAGACCCTCTTGCCGAAAAGGCAAACGTCCTGCTCCTTCTCCCACAAGGAAGGGCCCAGCCCTGAAAGCTGTTGCTGCTCTTCACGGTGCCTTGGTGCCCTATCGACAGCCACAACAGCAGTGGGGATCTGTGCTTTCCCAGAGACGCAACATCTCATGGCGCTCGGCCGCGGCAGAGCCTCTTGCCAAAAAGGCAAACGTCCTGCTCCTTCTCCCACAAGGAAGGGCCCAGCCCTGAAAGCTCTTGCTGCTCTTCACGGTGCCTTGGCGCCCTATCGACAGGCACAACAGCAGTGGGGATCTGTGCTTTCCCAGAAACGGAACATCTCATGGCGCTCGGCCGCGGCAGAGCCTCTTGCCGAAAAGGCAAACGTCCGGCTCCTTCTCCCACAAGGAAGGGCCCAGCCCTGAAAGCTCTTGCTGCTCTTCACGGTGCCTTGGCGCCCTATCTACAGGCACAACAGCAGTGGGGATCTGTGCTTTCCCAGAGACGCAACATCTCATGGCGCTCGGCCGCGGCAGAGCCTCTTGCCGAAAAGGCAAACGTCTGGCTCCTTCTCCCACAAGGAAGGGCACAGCCCTGAAAGCTCTTGCTGCTCTTCACCTGCCCTTGGGGCCCAATCAACAGGCACAACAGCAGTGGGGATCTGTGCTTTCCCAGAGACGCAACATCTCATGGCGCTCGGACGCGGCAGCGCCTCCTGCCGAAAAGGCAAACGTCCTGCTCATTCTCCCACAAGGAAGGGCCCAGCCCTGAAAGCTCTTGCTGCTCTTCACAGTGCCTTGGCGCCCTATCTACAGGCACAACAGCAGTGGGGATCTGTGCTTTCCTAGAGACGCAACATCTCATGGCGCTCGGCCGCGGCAGCGCCTCTTGCCGAAAAGGCAAACGTCCGGCTCCTTCTCCCACAAGGAAGGGCCCAGCCCTGAAAGCTCTTGCTGCTCTTCACCTACCCTTGGCGCACTATCTACAGGCACAACAGCAGTGGGGATCTGTGCTTTCCCAGAGACGCAAGATCTCATGGCGCTCTGCCGCGGCAGACCCTCTTGCCGAAAAGGCAAAGGTCCTGCTCCTTCTCCCACAAGGAAGGGCCCAGCCCTGAAAGCTGTTGCTGCTCTTCACGGTGCCTTGGCGCCCTATCGACAGGCACAACAGCAGTGGGGATCTGTGCTTTCCCAGAGACACAAGATCTCATGGCGCTCGGCCGCGGCAGAGCCTCTTGCCGAAAAGGCAAACGTCCGGCTCCTTCTCCCACAAGGAAGGGCCCAGCCCTGAAAGCTCTTGCTGCTCTTCACCTACCCTTGGAGCCCTATCTACAGGCACAACAGCAGTGGGGATCTGTGCTTTCCCAGAGACGCAAGATCTCATGGCACTCGGCCGCGGCAGAGCCTCTTGCCGAAAAGGCAAACGTCCGGCTCCTTCTCCCACAAGGAAGGGCCCAGCCCTGAAAGCTGTTGCTGCTCTTCACAGTGCCTTGGCGCCCTATCGACAGGCACAACAGCAGTGGGGATCTGTGCTTTCCCAGAGACGCAAGATCTCATGGCGCTCGGCCGCGGCAGAGCCTCTTGCCGAAAAGGCAAACGTCCGGCTCCTTCTCCCACAAGGAAGGGCCCAGCCCTGAAAGCTCTTGCTGCTCTTCACCTACCCTTAGCACCCTATCTACAGGCACAACAGCAGTGGGGATCTATGCTTTCCGAGAGACGCAACATCTCATGGCGCTCGGCCACGGCAGCGCCTCTTGCCGAAAAGGAAAACGTCCGGCTCCTTCTCCCACAAGGAAGGGCCCAGCCCTGAAAGCCGTTGTTGCTCTTCACGGTGCCTTGGCACCCTATCTACAGGCACAACAGCAGTGGGGATCTGTGCTTTCCCAGAGACGCAAGATCTCATGGCGCTCGGCCGCGGCAGAGCCTCTTGCCGAAAAGGCAAACGTCCGGCTCCTTCTCCCACAAGGAAGGGCCCAGCCCTGAAAGCTGTTGCTGCTCTTCACCTACCCTTGGCGCCCTATCTACAGGCACAACAGCAGTGGGGATCTGTGCTTTCCCAGAGACGCAACATCTCATGGCGCTCGGCCGCGGCAGACCCTCTTGCCAAAATGGCAAACGTCCGGCTCCTTCTCCCACAATGAAGGGCCCAGCCCTGAAAGCTGTTGCTGCTCTTCACGGTGCCTTGGCACCCTATCTACAGGCACAACAGCAGTGGGGATCTGTGCTTTCCCAGAGACGCAACATCTCATGGCGCTCGGCCGCAGCAGAGCCTCTTGCCGAAAAGGCAAACGTCCGGCTCCTTCTCCCAGAAGGAAGGGCCCAGCCCTGAAAGCTCTTGCTGCTCTTCACGGTGCCTTGGTGCCCTATCGACAGCCACAACAGCAGTGGGGATCTGTGCTTTCCCAGAGATGCAACATCTCATGGCACTCGGCCGCGGCAGAGCCTCTTGCCAAAAAGGCAAACGTCCTGCTCCTTCTCCCACAAGGAAGGGCCCAGCCCTGAAACCTCTTGCTGCTCTTCACCTGCCCTTGGGGCCCAATCAACAGGCACAACAGCAGTGGGGATCTGTGCTTTCCCAGAGACGCAACATCTCATGGCGCTCGGACGCGGCAGCGCCTCCTGCCGAAAAGGCAAACGTCCTGCTCATTCTCCCACAAGGAAGGGCCCAGCCCTGAAAGCTCTTGCTGCTCTTCACGGTGCCTTGGTGCCCTATCGACAGGCACAACAGCAGTGGGGATCTGTGCTTTCCCAGAGACACAAGATCTCATGGCGCTCGGCCGCGGCAGAGCCTCTTGCCGAAAAGGCAAACGTCTGGCTCCTTCTCCCACAAGGAAGGGCACAGCCCTGAAAGCTCTTGCTGCTCTTCACCTGCCCTTGGGGCCCAATCAACAGGCACAACAGCAGTGGGGATCTGTGCTTTCCCAGAGACGCAACATCTCATGGCGCTCGGACGCGGCAGCGCCTCCTGCCGAAAAGGCAAACGTCCTGCTCATTCTCCCACAAGGAAGGGCCCAGCCCTGAAAGCTCTTGCTGCTCTTCACCTACCCTTGGCGCCCTATCTACAGGCACAACAGCAGTGGGGATCTGTGCTTTCCCAGATACGCAACATCTCATGGCGCTCGGCCGCGGCAGCGCCTCTTGCCGAAAAGGCAAACGTCCGGCTCCTTCTCCCACAATGAAGGGCCCAGCCCTGAAAGCTCTTGCTGCTCTTCACCTACCCTTGGCGCACTATCTACAGGCACAACAGCAGTGGGGATCTGTGCTTTCCCAGAGACGCAAGATCTCATGGCGCTCGGCCGCGGCAGAGCCTCTTGCCGAAAAGGCAAACGTCCTGCTCCTTCTCCCACAAGGAAGGGCCCAGCCCTGAAAGCTGTTGCTGCTCTTCACGGTGCCTTGGTGCCCTATCGACAGGCACAACAGCAGTGGGGATCTGTGCTTTCCCAGAGACACAAGATCTCATGGCGCTCGGCCGCGGCAGAGCCTCTTGCCGAAAAGGCAAACGTCCGGCTCCTTCTCCCACAAGGAAGGGCCCAGCCCTGAAAGCTCTTGCTGCTCTTCACGGTGCCTTGGCGCCCTATCTACAGCCACAACAGCAGTGGGGATCTGTGCTTTCCCAGAGACGCAAGATCTCATGGCGCTCGGCCGCGGCAGAGCCTCCTGCCCAAAAGGCAAACGTCCGGCTCCTTCTCCCACAAGGAAGGGCCCAGCCCTGAAAGCTGTTGCTGCTCTTCACCTACCCTTGGCGCACTATCTACAGGCACAACAGCAGTGGGGATCTGTGCTTTCCCAGAGACGCAAGATCTCATGGCGCTCGGGCGCGGCAGAGCCTCTTGCCGAAAAGGCAAACGTCCTGCTCATTCTCCCACAAGGAAGGGCACAGCCCTGAAAGCTCTTGCTGCTCTTCACGGTGCCTTGGCACCCTATCTACAGGCACAACAGCAGTGGGGATCTGTGCTTTCCCAGAGACGCAACATCTCATGGCGCTCGGCCGCGGCAGAGCCTCTTGCTGAAAAGGCAAACGTCCTGCTCCTTCTCCCACAAGGAAGGGCCCAGCCCTGAAAGCTCTTGCTGCTCTTCACGGTGCCTTGGCACCCTATCGACAGGCACAACAGCATTGGGGATCTGTGCTTTCCCAGAGACGCAACATCTCATGGCGCTCGGCCGCGGCAGCGCCTCTTGCCGAAAAGGCAAACGTCCGGCTCCTTCTCCCAGAAGGAAGGGCCCAGCCCTGAAAGCTGTTGCTGCTCTTCACAGTGCCTTGGCGCCCTATCGACAGGCACAACAGCAGTGGGGATCTGTGCTTTCCCAGAGACGCAACATCTCATGGCGCTCGGCCGCGGCAGCGCCTCTTGCCGAAAAGGCAAACGTCCGGCTCCTTCTCCCACAAGGAAGGGCCCAGCCCTGAAAGCTGTTGCTGCTCTTCACCTACCCTTGGCGCACTATCTACAGGCACAACAGCAGTGGGGATCTGTGCTTTCCCAGAGACGCAAGATCTCATGGCGCTCGGCCGCGGCAGAGCCTCTTGCCGAAAAGGCAAACGTCCGGCTCCTTCTCCCACAAGGAAGGGCCCAGCCCTGAATGCTCTTGCGGCTCTTTACGGTGCCTTGGCGCCCTATCTACAGGCACAACAGCAGTGGGGATCTGTGCTTTCCCAGAGACGCAAGATCTCATTGCGCTCGGCCGCGGCAGAGCCTCTTGCCGAAAAGGCAAACGTCCGGCTCCTTCTCCCACAAGGAAGGGCACAGCCCTGAAAGCTCTTGCTGCTCTTCACGGTGCCTCTGCGCCCTATCTACAGGCACAACAGCAGTGGGGATCTGTGCGTTCCCAGAGACACAAGATCTCATGGCGCTCGGCCGCGGCAGAGCCTCTTGCCGAAAAAGCAAACGTCCGGCTCCTTCTCCCACAAGGAAGGGCACAGCCCTGAAAGCTGTTGCTGCTCTTCACGGTGCCTTGGCGCCCTATCTACAGGCACAACAGCAGTGGGGATCTGTGCTTTCCCAGAGACGCAACATCTCATGGCGCTCGGCCGCGGCAGCGCCTCTTGCCGAAAAGGCAAACGTCCGGCTCCTTCTCCCACAAGGAAGGGCCCAGCCCTGAAAGCTCTTGCTGCTCTTCACCTACCCTTGGCGCAGTATCTAGAGGCACAACAGCAGTGGGGATCTGTGCTTTCCCAGAGACGCAAGATCTCATGGCGCTCGGCCGCGGCAGAGCCTCTTGCCGAAAAGGCAAACGTCCGGCTCCTTCTCCCACAAGGAAGGGCCCAGCCCTGAAAGCTGCTGCTGCTCTTCACCTACCCTTGGCGCACTATCTACAGGCACAACAGCAGTGGGGATCTGTGCTTTCCCAGAGACGCAAGATCTCATGGCGCTCGGGCGCGGCAGAGCCTCTTGCCGAAAAGGCAAACGTCCTGCTCATTCTCCCACAAGGAAGGGCCCAGCCCTGAAAGCTCTTGCTGCTCTTCACGGTGCCTTGGCACCCTATCTACAGGCACAACAGCAGTGGGGATCTGTGCTTTCCCAGAGACGCAACATCTCATGGCGCTCGGCCGCGGCAGAGCCTCTTGCCGAAAAGGCAAACGTCCGGCTCCTTCTCCCAGAAGGAAGGGCCCAGCCCTGAAAGCTGTTGCTGCTCTTCACCTACCCTTGGCGCCCTATCGACAGGCACAAGAGCAGTGGGGATCTGTGCTTTCCCAGAGACGCAACATCTCATGGCGCTCGGCCGCGGCAGAGCCTCTTGCCGAAAAGGCAAACGTCCGGCTCCTTCTCCCACAAGGAAGGGCCAAGCCCTGAAAGCTGTTGCTGATCTTCATGGTGCCTTGGCGCCCTATCTACAGGCACAACAGCAGTGGGGATCTGTGCTTTCCCAGAGACGCAAGATCTCATGGCGCTCGGCCGCGGCAGAGCCTCTTGCCGAAAAGGCAAACGTCCGGCTCCTTCTCCCACAAGGAAGGGCCCAGCCCTGAAAGCTCTTGCTGCTCTTCACGGTGCCTTGGCGCCCTATCTACAGGCACAGCAGCAGTGGGGATCTGTGCTTTCCCAGAGACGCAACATCTCATGGCGCTCGGCCGCGGCAGAGCCTCTTGCCAAAAAGGCAAACGTCCGGCTCCTTCTCCCACAAGGAAGGGCCCAGCCCTGAAAGCTGTTGCTGCTCTTCACCTACCCTTGGCGCACTATCTACAGGCACAACAGCAGTGGGGATCTGTGCTTTCCCAGAGACGCAACATCTCATGGCGCTCGGCCGCGGCAGAGCCTCTTGCCGAAAAGGCAAACGTCCTGCTCATTCTCCCACAAGGAAGGGCCCAGCCCTGAAAGCTCTTGCTGCTCTTCACGGTGCCTTGGCACCCTATCTACAGGCACAACAGCAGTGGGGATCTGTGCTTTCCCAGAGACGCAACATCTCATGGCGCTCGGCCGCGGCAGCGCCTCTTGCCGAAAAGGCAAACGTCCGGCTCCTTCTCCCACAAGGAAGGGCCCAGCCCTGAAAGCTCTTGCTGCTCTTCACCTACCCTTGGAGCCCTATCGACAGGCACAACAGCAGTGGGGATCTGTGCTTTCCCAGAGACGCAACATCTCATGGCGCTCGGCCGCGGCAACGCCTCTTGCCGAAAAGGCAAACGTCCGGCTCCTTCTCCCAAAAGGAAGGGCCCAGCCCTGAAAGCTGTTGCTGCTCTTCACCTACCCTTGGCGCACTATCTACAGGCACAACAGCAGTGGGGATCTGTGCTTTCCCAGAGACGCAACATCTCATGGCGCTCGGCCGCGGCAGAGCCTCTTGCCGAAAAGGCAAACGTCCGGCTCCTTCTCCCAGAAGGAAGGGCCCAGCCCTGAAAGCTCTTGCTGCTCTTCACGGTGCCTTGGTGCCCTATCGACAGCCACAACAGCAGTGGGGATCTGTGCTTTCCCAGAGATGCAACATCTCATGGCGCTCGGCCGCGGCAGAGCCTCTTGCCAAAAAGGCAAACGTCCTGCTCCTTCTCCCACAAGGAAGGGCCCAGCCCTGAAAGCTCTTGCTGCTCTTCACCTGCCCTTGGGGCCCAATCAACAGGCACAACAGCAGTGGGGATCTGTGCTTTCCCAGAGACGCAACATCTCATGGCGCTCGGACGTGGCAGCGCCTCCTGCCGAAAAGGCAAACGTCCTGATCATTCTCCCACAAGGAAGGGCCCAGCCCTGAAAGCTCTTGCTGCTCTTCACGGTGCCTTGGCACCCTATCGACAGGCACAACAGCAGTGGGGATCTGTGCTTTCCCAGAGACAAAAGATCTCATGGCGCTCGGCCGCGGCAGAGCCTCTTGCCGAAAAGGCAAACGTCCGGCTCCTTCTCCCACAAGGAAGGGCCCAGCCCTGAAAGCTCTTGCTGCTCTTCACCTACCCTTGGCGCACTATCTACAGGCACAACAGCAGTGGGGATCTGTGCTTTCCCAGAGACGCAACATCTCATGGCGCTCGGCCGCGGCAGAGCCTCTTGCCGAAAAGGCAAACGTCCTGCTCCTTCTCCCACAAGGAAGGGCCCAGCCCTGAAAGCTGTTCCTGCTCTTCACAGTGCCTTGGTGCCCTATCGACAGGCACAACAGCAGTGGGGATCTGTGCTTTCCCAGAGACACAAGATCTCATGGCGCTCGGCCGCGGCAGAGCCTCTTGCCGAAAAGGCAAACGTCCGGCTCCTTCTCCCACAAGGAAGGGCCCAGCCCTGAAAGCTCTTGCTGCTCTTCACGGTGCCTTGGTGCCCTATCGACAGGCACAACAGCAGTGGGGATCTGTGCTTTCCCAGAGACGCAAGATCTCATGGCGCTCAACCGCGGCAGAGCCTCCTGCCGAAAAGGCAAACGTCCGGATCCTTCTCCCACAAGGAAGGGCCCAGCCCTGAAAGCTGTTGCTGCTCTTCACGGTGCCTTGGCACACTATCGACAGGCACAACAGCAGTGGGGATCTGTGCTTTCCCAGAGACGCAACAACTCATGGCGCTCGGTCGCGGCAGCGCCTCTTGCCGAAAAGGCAAACGTCCGGCTCCTTCTCCCACAAGGAATGGCCCAGCCCTGAAAGCTGCTGCTGCTCTTCACCTACCCTTGGCGCACTATCTACAGGCACAACAGCAGTGGGGATCTGTGCTTTCCCAGAGACGCAAGATCTCATGGCGCTCGGGCGCGGCAAAGCCTCTTGCCGAAAAGGCAAACGTCCTGCTCATTCTCCCACAAGGAAGGGCCCAGCCCTGAAAGCTCTTGCTGCTCTTCACGGTGCCTTGGCACCCTATCTACAGGCACAACAGCAGTGGGGATCTGTGCTTTCCCAGAGACGCAACATCTCATGGCGCTCGGCCGCGGCAGCGCCTCTTGCCGAAAAGGCAAACGTCCTGCTCCTTCTCCCACAAGGAAGGGCCCAGCCCTGAAAGCTCTTGCTGCTCTTCACGGTGCCTTGGCACCCTATCGACAGGCACAACAGCAGTGGGGATCTGTGCTTTCCCAGAGACGCAACATCTCATGGCGCTCGGCCGCGGCAGAGCCTCTTGCCGAAAAGGAAAACGTCCGGCTCCTTCTCCCACAAGGAAGGGCCCAGACCTGAAAGCTCTTGCTGCTCTTCACGGTGCCTTGGCACCCTATCTACAGCCACAACAGCAGTGGGGATCTGTGCTTTCCCAGAGACGCAACATCTCATGGCGCTCGGCCGCGGCAGAGCCTCTTGCCGAAAAGGCAAACGTCCGGCTCCTTCTCCCAGAAGGAAGGGCCCAGCCCTGAAAGCTGTTGCTGCTCTTCACCTACACTTGGCGCCCTATCGACAGGCACAAGAGCAGTGGGGATCTGTGCTTTCCCAGAGACGCAACATCTCATGGCGCTCGGCCGCGGCAGAGCCTCTTGCCGAAAAGGCAAACGTCCGGCTCCTTCTCCCACAAGGAAGGGCCCAGCCCTGAAAGCTCTTGCTGCTCTTCACGGTGCCTTGGCGCCCTATCTACAGGCACAACAGCAGTGGGGATCTGTGCTTTCCCAGAGACGCAACATCTCATGGCGCTCGGCCGCGGCAGAGCCTCTTGCCGAAAAGGCAAACGTCCGGCTCCTTCTCCCACAAGGAAGGGCCCAGCCCTGAAAGCTGTTGCTGCTCTTCACAGTGCCTTGGCGCCCTATCTACAGGTACAACAGCAGTGGGGATCTGTGCTTTCCCAGAGACGCAACATCTCATGGCGCTCGGCCGCGGCAGCGCCTCTTGCCGAAAAGGCAAACGTCCGGCTCCTTCTCCCACAAGGAAGGGCCCAGCCCTGAAAGCTCTTGCTGCTCTTCACCTACCCTTGGCGCAGTATCTAGAGGCACAACAGCAGTGGGGATCTGTGCTTTCCCAGAGACGCAAGATCTCATGGCGCTCGGCCGCGGCAGAGCCTCTTGCCGAAAAGGCAAACGTCCGGCTCCTTCTCCCACAAGGAATGGCCCAGCCCTGAAAGCTGCTGCTGCTCTTCACCTACCCTTGGCGCACTATCTACAGGCACAACAGCAGTGGGGATCTGTGCTTTCCCAGAGACGCAAGATCTCATGGCGCTCGGCCGCGGCAGAGCCTCTTGCCGAAAAGGCAAACGTCCTGCTCATTCTCCCACAAGGAAGGGCCCAGCCCTGAAAGCTCTTGCTGCTCTTCACGGTGCCTTGGCACCCTATCTACAGGCACAACAGCAGTGGGGATCTGTGCTTTCCCAGAGACGCAACATCTCATGGCGCTCGGCCGCGGCAGAGCCTCTTGCCGAAAAGGCAAACGTCCGGCTCCTTCTCCCAGAAGGAAGGGCCCAGCCCTGAAAGCTGTTGCTGCTCTTCACCTACCCTTGGCGCCCTATCGACAGGCACAAGAGCAGTGGGGATCTGTGCTTTCCCAGAGACGCAACATCTCATGGCGCTCGGCCGCGGCAGAGCCTCTTGCCGAAAAGGCAAACGTCCGGCTCCTTCTCCCACAAGGAAGGGCCAAGCCCTGAAAGCTGTTGCTGCTCTTCACGGTGCCTTGGCGCCCTATCTACAGGCACAACAGCAGTGGGGATCTGTGCTTTCCCAGAGACGCAAGATCTCATGGCGCTCGGCCGCGGCAGAGCCTCTTGCCGAAAAGGCAAACGTCCGGCTCCTTCTCCCACAAGGAAGGGCCCAGCCCTGAAAGCTCTTGCTGCTCTTCACGGTGCCTTGGCGCCCTATCTACAGGCACAGCAGCAGTGGGGATCTGTGCTTTCCCAGAGACGCAAGATCTCATGGCGCTCAGCCGCGGCAGAGCCTCTTGCCAAAAAGGCAAACGTCCGGCTCCTTCTCCCACAAGGAAGGGCCCAGCCCTGAAAGCTGTTGCTGCTCTTCACCTACCCTTGGCGCACTATCTACAGGCACAACAGCAGTGGGGATCTGTGCTTTCCCAGAGACGCAACATCTCATGGCGCTCGGCCGCGGCAGAGCCTCTTGCCGAAAAGGCAAACGTCCTGCTCAATCTCCCACAAGGAAGGGCCCAGCCCTGAAAGCTCTTGCTGCTCTTCACGGTGCCTTGGCACCCTATCTACAGGCACAACAGCAGTGGGGATCTGTGCTTTCCCAGAGACGCAACATCTCATGGCGCTCGGCCGCGGCAGCGCCTCTTGCCGAAAAGGCAAACGTCCGGCTCCTTCTCCCACAAGGAAGGGCACAGCCCTGAAAGCTCTTGCTGCTCTTCACCTACACTTGGCGCCCTATCGACAGGCACAACAGCAGTGGGGATCTGTGCTTTCCCAGAGACGCAACATCTCATGGCGCTCGGCCGCGGCAACGCCTCTTGCCGAAAAGGCAAACGTCCGGCTCCTTCTCCCAAAAGGAAGGGCACAGCCCTGAAAGCTGTTGCTGCTCTTCACCTACCCTTGGCGCACTATCTACAGGCACAACAGCAGTGGGGATCTGTGCTTTCCCAGAGACGCAACATCTCATGGCGCTCGGCCGCGGCAGAGCCTCTTGTCGAAAAGGCAAACGTCCGGCTCCTTCTCCCACAAGGAATGTCGCAGCCCTGAAAGCTGTTGCTGCTCTTCACCTACCCTTGGCGCCCTATCTACAGGCACAACAGCAGTGGGGATCTGTGCTTTCCCAGAGACGCAAGATCTCATGGCGCTCGGCCGCGGCAGAGCCTCTTGCCGAAAAGGCAAACGTCCTGCTCCTTCTCCCACAAGGAAGGGCCCAGCCCTGAAAGCTGTTGCTGCTCTTCACGGTGCCTTGGTGCCCTATCGACAGGCACAACAGCAGTGGGGATCTGTGCTTTCCCAGAGACACAAGATCTCATGGCGCTCGGCCGCGGCAGAGCCTCTTGCCGAAAAGGCAAACGTCCGGCTCCTTCTCCCACAAGGAAGGGCCCAGCCCTGAAAGCTCTTGCTGCTCTTCACGGTGCCTTGGCGCCCTATCTACAGCCACAACAGCAGTGGGGATCTGTGCTTTCCCAGAGACGCAAGATCTCATGGCGCTCGGCCGCGGCAGAGCCTCCTGCCCAAAAGGCAAACGTCCGGCTCCTTCTCCCACAAGGAAGGGCCCAGCCCTGAAAGCTGTTGCTGCTCTTCACGGTGCCTTGGCACACTATCTACAGCCACAACAGCAGTGGGGATCTGTGCTTTCCCAGAGACGCAACAACTCATGGCGTTCGGTCGCGGCAGCGCCTCTTGCCGAAAAGGCAAACGTCCGGCTCCTTCTCCCACAAGGAATGGCCCAGCCCTGAAAGCTGCTGCTGCTCTTCACCTACCCTTGGCGCACTATCTACAGGCACAACAGCAGTGGGGATCTGTGCTTTCCCAGAGACGCAAGATCTCATGGCGCTCGGGCGCGGCAGAGCCTCTTGCCGAAAAGGCAAACGTCCTGCTCATTCTCCCACAAGGAAGGGCCCAGCCCTGAAAGCTCTTGCTGCTCTTCACGGTGCCTTGGCACCCTATCTACAGGCACAACAGCAGTGGGGATCTGTGCTTTCCCAGAGACGCAACATCTCATGGCGCTCGGCCGCGGCAGCGCCTCTTGCCGAAAAGGCAAACGTCCGGCTCCTTCTCCCACAAGGAAGGGCCCAGCCCTGAAAGCTCTTGCTGCTCTTCACCTACCCTTGGAGCCCTATCGACAGGCACAACAGCAGTGGGGATCTGTGCTTTCCCAGAGACGCAACATCTCATGGCGCTCGGCCGCGGCAACGCCTCTTGCCGAAAAGGCAAACGTCCGGCTCCTTCTCCCAAAAGGAAGGGCCCAGCCCTGAAAGCTGTTGCTGCTCTTCACCTACCCTTGGCGCACTATCTACAGGCACAACAGCAGTGGGGATCTGTGCTTTCCCAGAGACGCAACATCTCATGGCGCTCGGCCGCGGCAGAGCCTCTTGCCGAAAAGGCAAACGTCCGGCTCCTTCTCCCAGAAGGAAGGGCCCAGCCCTGAAAGCTCTTGCTGCTCTTCACGGTGCCTTGGTGCCCTATCGACAGCCACAACAGCAGTGGGGATCTGTGCTTTCCCAGAGATGCAACATCTCATGGCGCTCGGCCGCGGCAGAGCCTCTTGCCAAAAAGGCAAACGTCCTGCTCCTTCTCCCACAAGGAAGGGCCCAGCCCTGAAAGCTCTTGCTGCTCTTCACCTGCCCTTGGGGCCCAATCAACAGGCACAACAGCAGTGGGGATCTGTGCTTTCCCAGAGACGCAACATCTCATGGCGCTCGGACGTGGCAGCGCCTCCTGCCGAAAAGGCAAACGTCCTGATCATTCTCCCACAAGGAAGGGCCCAGCCCTGAAAGCTCTTGCTGCTCTTCACGGTGCCTTGGCACCCTATCGACAGGCACAACAGCAGTGGGGATCTGTGCTTTCCCAGAGACAAAAGATCTCATGGCGCTCGGCCGCGGCAGAGCCTCTTGCCGAAAAGGCAAACGTCCGGCTCCTTCTCCCACAAGGAAGGGCCCAGCCCTGAAAGCTCTTGCTGCTCTTCACCTACCCTTGGCGCACTATCTACAGGCACAACAGCAGTGGGGATCTGTGCTTTCCCAGAGACGCAACATCTCATGGCGCTCGGCCGCGGCAGAGCCTCTTGCCGAAAAGGCAAACGTCCTGCTCCTTCTCCCACAAGGAAGGGCCCAGCCCTGAAAGCTGTTCCTGCTCTTCACAGTGCCTTGGTGCCCTATCGACAGGCACAACAGCAGTGGGGATCTGTGCTTTCCCAGAGACACAAGATCTCATGGCGCTCGGCCGCGGCAGAGCCTCTTGCCGAAAAGGCAAACGTCCGGCTCCTTCTCCCACAAGGAAGGGCCCAGCCCTGAAAGCTCTTGCTGCTCTTCACGGTGCCTTGGTGCCCTATCGACAGGCACAACAGCAGTGGGGATCTGTGCTTTCCCAGAGACGCAAGATCTCATGGCGCTCAACCGCGGCAGAGCCTCCTGCCGAAAAGGCAAACGTCCGGATCCTTCTCCCACAAGGAAGGGCCCAGCCCTGAAAGCTGTTGCTGCTCTTCACGGTGCCTTGGCACACTATCGACAGGCACAACAGCAGTGGGGATCTGTGCTTTCCCAGAGACGCAACAACTCATGGCGCTCGGTCGCGGCAGCGCCTCTTGCCGAAAAGGCAAACGTCCGGCTCCTTCTCCCACAAGGAATGGCCCAGCCCTGAAAGCTGCTGCTGCTCTTCACCTACCCTTGGCGCACTATCTACAGGCACAACAGCAGTGGGGATCTGTGCTTTCCCAGAGACGCAAGATCTCATGGCGCTCGGGCGCGGCAAAGCCTCTTGCCGAAAAGGCAAACGTCCTGCTCATTCTCCCACAAGGAAGGGCCCAGCCCTGAAAGCTCTTGCTGCTCTTCACGGTGCCTTGGCACCCTATCTACAGGCACAACAGCAGTGGGGATCTGTGCTTTCCCAGAGACGCAACATCTCATGGCGCTCGGCCGCGGCAGCGCCTCTTGCCGAAAAGGCAAACGTCCTGCTCCTTCTCCCACAAGGAAGGGCCCAGCCCTGAAAGCTCTTGCTGCTCTTCACGGTGCCTTGGCACCCTATCGACAGGCACAACAGCAGTGGGGATCTGTGCTTTCCCAGAGACGCAACATCTCATGGCGCTCGGCCGCGGCAGAGCCTCTTGCCGAAAAGGAAAACGTCCGGCTCCTTCTCCCACAAGGAAGGGCCCAGACCTGAAAGCTCTTGCTGCTCTTCACGGTGCCTTGGCACCCTATCTACAGCCACAACAGCAGTGGGGATCTGTGCTTTCCCAGAGACGCAACATCTCATGGCGCTCGGCCGCGGCAGAGCCTCTTGCCGAAAAGGCAAACGTCCGGCTCCTTCTCCCAGAAGGAAGGGCCCAGCCCTGAAAGCTGTTGCTGCTCTTCACCTACACTTGGCGCCCTATCGACAGGCACAAGAGCAGTGGGGATCTGTGCTTTCCCAGAGACGCAACATCTCATGGCGCTCGGCCGCGGCAGAGCCTCTTGCCGAAAAGGCAAACGTCCGGCTCCTTCTCCCACAAGGAAGGGCCCAGCCCTGAAAGCTCTTGCTGCTCTTCACGGTGCCTTGGCGCCCTATCTACAGGCACAACAGCAGTGGGGATCTGTGCTTTCCCAGAGACGCAAGATCTCATGGCGCTCGGCCGCGGCAGAGCCTCTTGCCGAAAAGGCAAACGTCCGGCTCCTTCTCCCACAAGGAAGGGCCCAGCCCTGAAAGCTGTTGCTGCTCTTCACAGTGCCTTGGCGCCCTATCTACAGGTACAACAGCAGTGGGGATCTGTGCTTTCCCAGAGACGCAACATCTCATGGCGCTCGGCCGCGGCAGCGCCTCTTGCCGAAAAGGCAAACGTCCGGCTCCTTCTCCCACAAGGAAGGGCCCAGCCCTGAAAGCTCTTGCTGCTCTTCACCTACCCTTGGCGCAGTATCTAGAGGCACAACAGCAGTGGGGATCTGTGCTTTCCCAGAGACGCAAGATCTCATGGCGCTCGGCCGCGGCAGAGCCTCTTGCCGAAAAGGCAAACGTCCGGCTCCTTCTCCCACAAGGAATGGCCCAGCCCTGAAAGCTGCTGCTGCTCTTCACCTACCCTTGGCGCACTATCTACAGGCACAACAGCAGTGGGGATCTGTGCTTTCCCAGAGACGCAAGATCTCATGGCGCTCGGCCGCGGCAGAGCCTCTTGCCGAAAAGGCAAACGTCCTGCTCATTCTCCCACAAGGAAGGGCCCAGCCCTGAAAGCTCTTGCTGCTCTTCACGGTGCCTTGGCACCCTATCTACAGGCACAACAGCAGTGGGGATCTGTGCTTTCCCAGAGACGCAACATCTCATGGCGCTCGGCCGCGGCAGAGCCTCTTGCCGAAAAGGCAAACGTCCGGCTCCTTCTCCCAGAAGGAAGGGCCCAGCCCTGAAAGCTGTTGCTGCTCTTCACCTACCCTTGGCGCCCTATCGACAGGCACAAGAGCAGTGGGGATCTGTGCTTTCCCAGAGACGCAACATCTCATGGCGCTCGGCCGCGGCAGAGCCTCTTGCCGAAAAGGCAAACGTCCGGCTCCTTCTCCCACAAGGAAGGGCCAAGCCCTGAAAGCTGTTGCTGCTCTTCACGGTGCCTTGGCGCCCTATCTACAGGCACAACAGCAGTGGGGATCTGTGCTTTCCCAGAGACGCAAGATCTCATGGCGCTCGGCCGCGGCAGAGCCTCTTGCCGAAAAGGCAAACGTCCGGCTCCTTCTCCCACAAGGAAGGGCCCAGCCCTGAAAGCTCTTGCTGCTCTTCACGGTGCCTTGGCGCCCTATCTACAGGCACAGCAGCAGTGGGGATCTGTGCTTTCCCAGAGACGCAAGATCTCATGGCGCTCAGCCGCGGCAGAGCCTCTTGCCAAAAAGGCAAACGTCCGGCTCCTTCTCCCACAAGGAAGGGCCCAGCCCTGAAAGCTGTTGCTGCTCTTCACCTACCCTTGGCGCCCAATCTACAGGCACAACAGCAGTGGGGATCTGTGCTTTCCCAGAGACGCAACATCTCATGGCGCTCGGCCGCGGCAGAGCCTCTTGCCGAAAAGGCAAACGTCCTGCTCATTCTCCCACAAGGAAGGGCCCAGCCCTGAAAGCTCTTGCTGCTCTTCACGGTGCCTTGGCACCCTATCTACAGGCACAACAGCAGTGGGGATCTGTGCTTTCCCAGAGACGCAACATCTCATGGCGCTCGGCCGCGGCAGCGCCTCTTGCCGAAAAGGCAAACGTCCGGCTCCTTCTCCCACAAGGAAGGGCCCAGCCCTGAAAGCTCTTGCTGCTCTTCACCTACACTTGGCGCCCTATCGACAGGCACAACAGCAGTGGGGATCTGTGCTTTCCCAGAGACGCAACATCTCATGGCGCTCGGCCGCGGCAACGCCTCTTGCCGAAAAGGCAAACGTCCGGCTCCTTCTCCCAAAAGGAAGGGCACAGCCCTGAAAGCTCTTGCTGCTCTTCACGGTGCCTTGGCACCCTATCGACAGGCACAACAGCAGTGGGGATCTGTGCTTTCCCAGAGACAAAAGATCTCATGGCGCTCGGCCGCGGCAGAGCCTCTTGCCGAAAAGGCAAACGTCCGGCTCCTTCTCCCACAAGGAAGGGCCCAGCCCTGAAAGCTCTTGCTGCTCTTCACCTACCCTTGGCGCACTATCTACAGGCACAACAGCAGTGGGGATCTGTGCTTTCCCAGAGACGCAAGATCTCATGGCGCTCGGCCGCGGCAGAGCCTCTTGCCGAAAAGGCAAACGTCCTGCTCCTTCTCCCACAAGGAAGGGCCCAGCCCTGAAAGCTGTTGCTGCTCTTCACGGTGCCTTGGTGCCCTATCGACAGGCACAACAGCAGTGGGGATCTGTGCTTTCCCAGAGACACAAGATCTCATGGCGCTCGGCCGCGGCAGAGCCTCTTGCCGAAAAGGCAAACGTCCGGCTCCTTCTCCCACAAGGAAGGGCCCAGCCCTGAAAGCTCTTGCTGCTCTTCACGGTGCCTTGGCGCCCTATCTACAGCCACAACAGCAGTGGGGATCTGTGCTTTCCCAGAGACGCAAGATCTCATGGCGCTCGGCCGCGGCAGAGCCTCCTGCCCAAAAGGCAAACGTCCGGCTCCTTCTCCCACAAGGAAGGGCCCAGCCCTGAAAGCTGTTGCTGCTCTTCACGGTGCCTTGGCACACTATCTACAGCCACAACAGCAGTGGGGATCTGTGCTTTCCCAGAGACGCAACAACTCATGGCGTTCGGTCGCGGCAGCGCCTCTTGCCGAAAAGGCAAACGTCCGGCTCCTTCTCCCACAAGGAATGGCCCAGCCCTGAAAGCTGCTGCTGCTCTTCACCTACCCTTGGCGCACTATCTACAGGCACAACAGCAGTGGGGATCTGTGCTTTCCCAGAGACGCAAGATCTCATGGCGCTCGGGCGCGGCAGAGCCTCTTGCCGAAAAGGCAAACGTCCTGCTCATTCTCCCACAAGGAAGGGCACAGCCCTGAAAGCTCTTGCTGCTCTTCACGGTGCCTTGGCACCCTATCTACAGGCACAACAGCAGTGGGGATCTGTGCTTTCCCAGAGACGCAACATCTCATGGCGCTCGGCCGCGGCAGAGCCTCTTGCTGAAAAGGCAAACGTCCTGCTCCTTCTCCCACAAGGAAGGGCCCAGCCCTGAAAGCTCTTGCTGCTCTTCACGGTGCCTTGGCACCCTATCGACAGGCACAACAGCATTGGGGATCTGTGCTTTCCCAGAGACGCAACATCTCATGGCGCTCGGCCGCGGCAGAGCCTCTTGCCGAAAAGGCAAACGTCCGGCTCCTTCTCCCAGAAGGAAGGGCCCAGCCCTGAAAGCTGTTGCTGCTCTTCACAGTGCCTTGGCGCCCTATCGACAGGCACAACAGCAGTGGGGATCTGTGCTTTCCCAGAGACGCAACATCTCATGGCGCTCGGCCGCGGCAGCGCCTCTTGCCGAAAAGGCAAACGTCCGGCTCCTTCTCCCACAAGGAAGGGCCCAGCCCTGAAAGCTGTTGCTGCTCTTCACCTACCCTTGGCGCACTATCTACAGGCACAACAGCAGTGGGGATCTGTGCTTTCCCAGAGACGCAAGATCTCATGGCGCTCGGCCGCGGCAGAGCCTCTTGCCGAAAAGGCAAACGTCCGGCTCCTTCTCCCACAAGGAAGGGCCCAGCCCTGAATGCTCTTGCGGCTCTTTACCGTGCCTTGGCGCCCTATCTACAGGCACAACAGCAGTGGGGTTCTGTGCTTTCCCAGAGACGCAAGATCTCATTGCGCTCGGCCGCGGCAGAGCCTCTTGCCGAAAAGGCAAACGTCCGGCTCCTTCTCCCACAAGGAAGGGCACAGCCCTGAAAGCTCTTGCTGCTCTTCACGGTGCCTCTGCGCCCTATCTACAGGCACAACAGCAGTGGGGATCTGTGCGTTCCCAGAGACACAAGATCTCATGGCGCTCGGCCGCGGCAGAGCCTCTTGCCGAAAAAGCAAACGTCCGGCTCCTTCTCCCACAAGGAAGGGCACAGCCCTGAAAGCTGTTGCTGCTCTTCACGGTGCCTTGGCGCCCTATCTACAGGCACAACAGCAGTGGGGATCTGTGCTTTCCCAGAGACGCAACATCTCATGGCGCTCGGCCGCGGCAGCGCCTCTTGCCGAAAAGGCAAACGTCCGGCTCCTTCTCCCACAAGGAAGGGCCCAGCCCTGAAAGCTCTTGCTGCTCTTCACCTACCCTTGGCGCAGTATCTAGAGGCACAACAGCAGTGGGGATCTGTGCTTTCCCAGAGACGCAAGATCTCATGGCGCTCGGCCGCGGCAGAGCCTCTTGCCGAAAAGGCAAACGTCCGGCTCCTTCTCCCACAAGGAATGGCCCAGCCCTGAAAGCTGCTGCTGCTCTTCACCTACCCTTGGCGCACTATCTACAGGCACAACAGCAGTGGGGATCTGTGCTTTCCCAGAGACGCAAGATCTCATGGCGCTCGGGCGCGGCAGAGCCTCTTGCCGAAAAGGCAAACGTCCTGCTCATTCTCCCACAAGGAAGGGCACAGCCCTGAAAGCTCTTGCTGCTCTTCACGGTGCCTTGGCACCCTATCTACAGGCACAACAGCAGTGGGGATCTGTGCTTTCCCAGAGACGCAACATCTCATGGCGCTCGGCCGCGGCAGAGCCTCTTGCCGAAAAGGCAAACGTCCGGCTCCTTCTCCCAGAAGGAAGGGCCCAGCCCTGAAAGCTGTTGCTGCTCTTCACCTACCCTTGGCGCCCTATCGACAGGCACAAGAGCAGTGGGGATCTGTGCTTTCCCAGAGACGCAACATCTCATGGCGCTCGGCCGCGGCAGAGCCTCTTGCCGAAAAGGCAAACGTCCGGCTCCTTCTCCCACAAGGAAGGGCCAAGCCCTGAAAGCTGTTGCTGATCTTCATGGTGCCTTGGCGCCCTATCTACAGGCACAACAGCAGTGGGGATCTGTGCTTTCCCAGAGACGCAAGATCTCATGGCGCTCGGCCGCGGCAGAGCCTCTTGCCGAAAAGGCAAACGTCCGGCTCCTTCTCCCACAAGGAAGGGCCCAGCCCTGAAAGCTCTTGCTGCTCTTCACGGTGCCTTGGCGCCCTATCTACAGGCACAGCAGCAGTGGGGATCTGTGCTTTCCCAGAGACGCAACATCTCATGGCGCTCGGCCGCGGCAGAGCCTCTTGCCAAAAAGGCAAACGTCCGGCTCCTTCTCCCACAAGGAAGGGCCCAGCCCTGAAAGCTGTTGCTGCTCTTCACCTACCCTTGGCGCACTATCTACAGGCACAACAGCAGTGGGGATCTGTGCTTTCCCAGAGACGCAACATCTCATGGCGCTCGGCCGCGGCAGAGCCTCTTGCCGAAAAGGCAAACGTCCTGCTCATTCTCCCACAAGGAAGGGCCCAGCCCTGAAAGCTCTTGCTGCTCTTCACGGTGCCTTGGCACCCTATCTACAGGCACAACAGCAGTGGGGATCTGTGCTTTCCCAGAGACGCAACATCTCATGGCGCTCGGCCGCGGCAGCGCCTCTTGTCGAAAAGGCAAACGTCCGGCTCCTTCTCCCACAAGGAAGGGCCCAGCCCTGAAAGCTCTTGCTGCTCTTCACCTACACTTGGCGCCCTATCGACAGGCACAACAGCAGTGGGGATCTGTGCTTTCCCAGAGACGCAACATCTCATGGCGCTCGGCCGCGGCAACGCCTCTTGCCGAAAAGGCAAACGTCCGGCTCCTTCTCCCAAAAGGAAGGGCCCAGCCCTGAAAGCTGTTGCTGCTCTTCACCTACCCTTGGCGCACTATCTACAGGCACAACAGCAGTGGGGATCTGTGCTTTCCCAGAGACGCAACATCTCATGGCGCTCGGCCGCGGCAGAGCCTCTTGCCGAAAAGGCAAACGTCCGGCTCCTTCTCCCAGAAGGAAGGGCCCAGCCCTGAAAGCTCTTGCTGCTCTTCACGGTGCCTTGGTGCCCTATCGACAGCCACAACAGCAGTGGGGATCTGTGCTTTCCCAGAGATGCAACATCTCATGGCGCTCGGCCGCGGCAGAGCCTCTTGCCAAAAAGGCAAACGTCCTGCTCCTTCTCCCACAAGGAAGGGCCCAGCCCTGAAAGCTCTTGCTGCTCTTCACCTGCCCTTGGGGCCCAATCAACAGGCACAACAGCAGTGGGGATCTGTGCTTTCCCAGAGACGCAACATCTCATGGCGCTCGGACGTGGCAGCGCCTCCTGCCGAAAAGGCAAACGTCCAGCTCATTCTCCCACAAGGAAGGGCCCAGCCCTGAAAGCTCTTGCTGCTCTTCACGGTGCCTTGGCACCCTATCGACAGGCACAACAGCAGTGGGGATCTGTGCTTTCCCAGAGACAAAAGATCTCATGGCGCTCGGCCGCGGCAGAGCCTCTTGCCGAAAAGGCAAACATCTGGCTCCTTCTCCCACAAAGAAGGGCACAGCCCTGAAAGCTCTTGCTGCTCTTCACCTGCCCTTGGGGCCCAATCAACAGGCACAACAGCAGTGGGGATCTGTGCTTTCCCAGAGACGCAACATCTCATGGCGCTCGGACGCGGCAGCGCCTCCTGCCGAAAAGGCAAATGTCCTGCTCATTCTCCCACAAGGAAGGGCCCAGCCCTGAAAGCTCTTGCTGCTCTTCACCTACCCTTTGCGCCCTATCTACAGGCACAACAGCAGTGGGGATCTGTGCTTTCCCAGAGACGCAACATCTCATGGCAATCGGCCGCGGCAGCGCCTCTTGCCGAAAAGGCAAACGTCCGGCTCCTTCTCCCACAAGGAAGGGCCCAGCCCTGAAAGCTCTTGCTGCTCTTCACCTACCCTTGGCGCACTATCTACAGGCACAACAGCAGTGGGGATCTGTGCTTTCCCAGAGACGCAAGATCTCATGGCGCTCTTCCGCGGCAGACCCTCTTGCCGAAAAGGCAAACGTCCTGCTCCTTCTCCCACAAGGAAGGGCCCAGCCCTGAAAGCTGTTCCTGCTCTTCACAGTGCCTTGGTGCCCTATCGACAGGCACAACAGCAGTGGGGATCTGTGCTTTCCCAGAGACACAAGATCTCATGGCGCTCGGCCGCGGCAGAGCCTCTTGCCGAAAAGGCAAACGTCCGGCTCCTTCTCCCACAAGGAAGGGCCCAGCCCTGAAAGCTCTTGCTGCTCTTCACGGTGCCTTGGTGCCCTATCTACAGGCACAACAGCAGTGGGGATCTGTGCTTTCCCAGAGACGCAACATCTCATGGCGCTCGGCCGCGGCAGCGCCTCTTTCCGAAAAGGCAAACGTCCTGCTCCTTCTCCCACAAGGAAGGGCCCAGCCCTGAAAGCTCTTGCTGCTCTTCACGGTGCCTTGGCACCCTATCGACAGGCACAACAGCAGTGGGGATCTGTGCTTTCCCAGAGACGCAACATCTCATGGCGCTCGGCCGCGGCAGAGCCTCTTGCCGAAAAGGCAAACGTCCGGCTCCTTCTCCCACAAGGAAGGGCCCAGACCTGAAAGCTCTTGCTGCTCTTCACGGTGCCTTGGCACCCTATCTACAGCCACAACAGCAGTGGGGATCTGTGCTTTCCCAGAGACGCAACATCTCATGGCGCTCGGCCGCGGCAGAGCCTCTTGCCGAAAAGGCAAACGTCCGGCTCCTTCTCCCAGAAGGAAGGGCCCAGCCCTGAAAGCTGTTGCTGCTCTTCACGGTGCCTTGGCGCCCTATCGACAGGCACAAGAGCAGTGGGGATCTGTGCTTTCCCAGAGACGCAACATCTCATGGCGCTCGGCCGCGGCAGAGCCTCTTGCCGAAAAGGCAAACGTCCGGCTCCTTCTCCCACAAGGAAGGGCCCAGCCCTGAAAGCTCTTGCTGCTCTTCACGGTGCCTTGGCGCCCTATCTACAGGCACAACAGCAGTGGGGATCTGTGCTTTCCCAGAGACGCAACATCTCATGGCGCTCGGCCGCGGCAGAGCCTCTTGCCGAAAAGGCAAACGTCCGGCTCCTTCTCCCACAAGGAAGGGCCCAGCCCTGAAAGCTGTTGCTGCTCTTCACAGTGCCTTGGCGCCCTATCTACAGGCACAACAGCAGTGGGGATCTGTGCTTTCCCAGAGACGCAAGATCTCATGGCGCTCGGCCGCGGCAGAGCCTCTTGCCGAAAAGGCAAACGTCCGGCTCCTTCTCCCACAAGGAATGGCCCAGCCCTGAAAGCTGCTGCTGCTCTTCACCTACCCTTGGCGCACTATCTACAGGCACAACAGCAGTGGGGATCTGTGCTTTCCCAGAGACGCAAGATCTCATGGCGCTCGGCCGCGGCAGAGCCTCTTGCCGAAAAGGCAAACGTCCTGCTCATTCTCCCACAAGGAAGGGCCCAGCCCTGAAAGCTCTTGCTGCTCTTCACGGTGCCTTGGCACCCTATCGACAGGCACAACAGCAGTGGGGATCTGTGCTTTCCCAGAGACGCAACATCTCATGGCGCTCGGCCGCGGCAGCGCCTCTTTCCGAAAAGGCAAACGTCCTGCTCCTTCTCCCACAAGGAAGGGCCCAGCCCTGAAAGCTCTTGCTGCTCTTCACGGTGCCTTGGCACCCTATCGACAGGCACAACAGCAGTGGGGATCTGTGCTTTCCCAGAGACTCAACATCTCATGGCGCTCGGCCGCGGCAGAGCCTCTTGCCGAAAAGGCAAACGTCCGGCTCCTTCTCCCAGAAGGAAGGGCCCAGCCCTGAAAGCTGTTGCTGCTCTTCACCTACCCTTGGCGCCCTATCGACAGGCACAAGAGCAGTGGGGATCTGTGCTTTCCCAGAGACGCAACATCTCATGGCGCTCGGCCGCGGCAGAGCCTCTTGCCGAAAAGGCAAACGTCCGGCTCCTTCTCCCACAAGGAAGGGCCAAGCCCTGAAAGCTGTTGCTGCTCTTCACGGTGCCTTGGCGCCCTATCTACAGGCACAACAGCAGTGGGGATCTGTGCTTTCCCAGAGACGCAAGATCTCATGGCGCTCGGCCGCGGCAGAGCCTCTTGCCGAAAAGGCAAACGTCCGGCTCCTTCTCCCACAAGGAAGGGCCCAGCCCTGAAAGCTCTTGCTGCTCTTCACGGTGCCTTGGCGCCCTATCTACAGGCACAGCAGCAGTGGGGATCTGTGCTTTCCCAGAGACGCAACATCTCATGGCGCTCGGCCGCGGCAGAGCCTCTTGCCAAAAAGGTAAACGTCCGGCTCCTTCTCCCACAAGGAAGGGCCCAGCCCTGAAAGCTGTTGCTGCTCTTCACCTACCCTTGGCGCACTATCTACAGGCACAACAGCAGTGGGGATCTGTGCTTTCCCAGAGACGCAACATCTCATGGCGCTCGGCCGCGGCAGAGCCTCTTGCCGAAAAGGCAAACGTCCTGCTCATTCTCCCACAAGGAAGGGCCCAGCCCTGAAAGCTCTTGCTGCTCTTCACGGTGCCTTGGCACCCTATCTACAGGCACAACAGCAGTGGGGATCTGTGCTTTCCCAGAGACGCAACATCTCATGGCGCTCGGCCGCGGCAGCGCCTCTTGCCGAAAAGGCAAACGTCCGGCTCCTTCTCCCACAAGGAAGGGCCCAGCCCTGAAAGCTCTTGCTGCTCTTCACCTACACTTGGCGCCCTATCGACAGGCACAACAGCAGTGGGGATCTGTGCTTTCCCAGAGACGCAACATCTCATGGCGCTCGGCCGCGGCAACGCCTCTTGCCGAAAAGGCAAACGTCCGGCTCCTTCTCCCAAAAGGAAGGGCACAGCCCTGAAAGCTGTTGCTGCTCTTCACCTACCCTTGGCGCACTATCTACAGGCACAACAGCAGTGGGGATCTGTGCTTTCCCAGAGACGCAACATCTCATGGCGCTCGGCCGCGGCAGAGCCTCTTGTCGAAAAGGCAAACGTCCGGCTCCTTCTCCCACAAGGAATGTCGCAGCCCTGAAAGCTGTTGCTGCTCTTCACCTACCCTTGGCGCCCTATCTACAGGCACAACAGCAGTGGGGATCTGTGCTTTCCCAGAGACGCAAGATCTCATGGCGCTCGGCCGCGGCAGAGCCTCTTGCCGAAAAGGCAAACGTCCGGCTCCTTCTCCCACAAGGAAGGGCCCAGCCCTGAATGCTCTTGCGGCTCTTTACGGTGCCTTGGCGCCCTATCTACAGGCACAACAGCAGTGGGGATCTGTGCTTTCCCAGAGACGCAAGATCTCATGGCGCTCGGCCGCGGCAGAGCCTCTTGCCGAAAAGGCAAACGTCCTGCTCATTCTCCCACAAGGAAGGGCACAGCCCTGAAAGCTGTTGCTGCTCTTCACGGTGCCTTGGCGCCCTATCGACAGCCACAACAGCAGTGGGGATCTGTGCTTTCCCAGAGACGCAAGATCTCATGGCGCTCGGCCGCGGCAGAGCCTCTTGCCAAAATGGCAAACGTCCGGCTCCTTCTCCCACAAGGAAGGGCCCAGCCCTGAAAGCTGTTGCTGCTCTTCACGGTGCCTTGGCGCCCTATCGACAGCCACAACAGCAGTGGGGATCTGTGCTTTCCCAGAGATGCAAGATCTCATGGCGCTCGGCCGCGGCAGAGCCTCTTGCCGAAAAGGCAAACGTCCTGCTCCTTCTCCCACAAGGAAGGGCCCAGCCCTGAAAGCTCTTGCTGCTCTTCACGGTGCCTTGGCACCCTACCGACAGGCACAACAGCAGTGGGGATCTGTGCTTTCCCTGAGACGCAAGATCTCATGGCGCTCGGCCGCGGCAGCGCCTCTTGCCAAAAAGGCAAACGTCCTGCTCCTTCTCCCACAAGGAAGGGCCCAGCCCTGAAAGCTCTTGCTGCTCTTCACGGTGCCTTGGCGCCCTATCTACAGGCACAACAGCAGTGGGGATCTGTGCTTTCCCAGAGACGCAACATCTCATGGCGCTCGGCCGCGGCAGAGCCTCTTGCCGAAAAGGCAAACGTCCTGCTCATTCTCCCACAAGGAAGGGCCCAGCCCTGAAAGCTGTTGCTGCTCTTCACCTACCCTTGGCGCACTATCTACAGGCACAACAGCAGTGGGGATCTGTGCTTTCCCAGAGACGCAATATCTCATGGCGCTCGGCCGCGGCAGAGCCTCTTGCCGAAAAGGCAAACGTCCGGCTCCTTCTCCCACAAGGAAGGGCCCAGCCCTGAAATCTCTTGCTGCTCTTCACGGTGCCTCTGCGCCCTATCTACAGGCACAACAGCAGTGGGGATCTGTGCTTTCCCAGAAACGCAAGATCTCATTGCGTTCGGCCGCGGCAGAGCCTCTTGCCGAAAAGGCAAACGTCCGGCTCCTTCTCCCACAAGGAAGGGCACAGCCCTGAAATCTCTTGCTGCTCTTCACGGTGCCTCTGCGCCCTATCTACAGGCACAACAGCAGTGGGGATCTGTGCGTTCCCAGAGACACAAGATCTCATGGCGCTCGTCCGCGGCAGAGCCTCTTGCCGAAAAAGCAAACGTCCGGCTCCTTCTCCCACAAGGAAGGGCCCAGCCCTGAAAGCTGTTGCTGCTCTTCACAGTGCCTTGGCGCCCTATCTACAGGCACAACAGCAGTGGGGATCTGTGCTTTCCCAGAGACGCAACATCTCATGGCGCTCGGACGTGGCAGCGCCTCCTGCCGAAAAGGCAAACGTCCTGCTCATTCTCCCACAAGGAAGGGCCCAGCCCTGAAAGCTCTTGCTGCTCTTCACGGTGCCTTGGCACCCTATCGACAGGCACAACAGCAGTGGGGATCTGTGCTTTCCCAGAGACACAAGATCTCATGGCGCTCGGCCGCGGCAGAGCCTCTTGCCGAAAAGGCAAACGTCTGGCTCCTTCTCCCACAAGGAAGGGCCCAGCCCTGAAAGCTCTTGCTGCTCTTCACCTACCCTTTGCGCCCTATCTACAGGCACAACAGCAGTGGGGATCTGTGCTTTCCCAGAGACGCAACATCTCATGGCAATCGGCCGCGGCAGCGCCTCTTGCCGAAAAGGCAAACGTCCGGCTCCTTCTCCCACAAGGAAGGGCCCAGCCCTGAAAGCTCTTGCTGCTCTTCACCTACCCTTGGCGCCCTATCGACAGGCACAACAGCAGTGGGGATCTGTGCTTTCCCAGAGACGCAAGATCTCATGGCGCTCTGCCGCGGCAGACCCTCTTGCCGAAAAGGCAAACGTCCTGCTCCTTCTCCCACAAGGAAGGGCCCAGCCCTGAAAGCTGTTCCTGCTCTTCACAGTGCCTTGGTGCCCTATCGACAGGCACAACAGCAGTGGGGATCTGTGCTTTCCCAGAGACACAAGATCTCATGGCGCTCGGCCGCGGCAGAGCCTCTTGCCGAAAAGGCAAACGTCCGGCTCCTTCTCCCACAAGGAAGGGCCCAGCCCTGAAAGCTCTTGCTGCTCTTCACGGTGCCTTGGCGCCCTATCGACAGGCACAACAGCAGTGGGGATCTGTGCTTTCCCAGAGACGCAAGATCTCATGGCGCTCAACCGCGGCAGAGCCTCCTGCCGAAAAGGCAAACGTCCGGATCCTTCTCCCACAAGGAAGGGCCCAGCCCTGAAAGCTGTTGCTGCTCTTCACGGTGCCTTGGCACACTATCTACAGCCACAACAGCAGTGGGGATCTGTGCTTTCCCAGAGACGCAACAACTCATGGCGCTCGGTCGCGGCAGCGCCTCTTGCCGAAAAGGCAAACGTCCGGCTCCTTCTCCCACAAGGAAGGGCCCAGCCCTGAAAGCTGCTGCTGCTCTTCACCTACCCTTGGCGCACTATCTACAGGCACAACAGCAGTGGGGATCTGTGCTTTCCCAGAGACGCAAGATCTCATGGCGCTCGGGCGCGGCAGAGCCTCTTGCCGAAAAGGCAAACGTCCTGCTCATTCTCCCACAAGGAAGGGCCCAGCCCTGAAAGCTCTTGCTGCTCTTCACGGTGCCTTGGCACCCTATCTACAGGCACAACAGCAGTGGGGATCTGTGCTTTCCCAGAGACGCAACATCTCATGGTGCTCGGCCGCGGCAGCGCCTCTTTCCGAAAAGGCAAACGTCCTGCTCCTTCTCCCACAAGGAAGGGCCCAGCCCTGAAAGCTCTTGCTGCTCTTCACGGTGCCTTGGCACCCTATCGACAGGCACAACAGCAGTGGGGATCTGTGCTTTCCCAGAGACGCAACATCTCATGGCGCTCGGCCGCGGCAGAGCCTCTTGCCGAAAAGGCAAACGTCCGGCTCCTTCTCCCACAAGGAAGGGCCCAGCCCTGAAAGCTCTTGCTGCTCTTCACGGTGCCTTGGCGCCCTATCTACAGGCACAACAGCAGTGGGGATCTGTGCTTTCCCAGAGACGCAAGATCTCATGGCGCTCGGCCGCGGCAGAGCCTCTTGCCGAAAAGGCAAACGTCCGGCTCCTTCTCCCACAAGGAAGGGCCCAGCCCTGAAAGCTCTTGCTGCTCTTCACGGTGCCTTGGCGCCCTATCTACAGGCACAGCAGCAGTGGGGATCTGTGCTTTCCCAGAGACGCAACATCTCATGGCGCTCGGCCGCGGCAGAGCCTATTGCCGAAAAGGCAAACGTCCGGCTCCTTCTCCCACAAGGAAGGGCACAGCCCTGAAAGCTCTTGCTGCTCTTCACAGTGCCTTGGCGCCCTATCTACAGGCACAACAGCAGTGGGGATCTGTGCTTTCCCAGAGACGCAACATCTCATGGCGCTCGGCCGCGGCAGCGCCTCTTGCCGAAAAGGCAAACGTCCGGCTCCTTCTCCCACAAGGAAGGGCCCAGCCCTGAAAGCTCTTGCTGCTCTTCACGGTGCCTTGGTGCCCTATCGACAGCCACAACAGCAGTGGGGATCTGTGCTTTCCCAGAGATGCAACATCTCATGGCGCTCGGCCGCGGCAGAGCCTCTTGCCAAAAAGGCAAACGTCCTGCTCCTTCTCCCACAAGGAAGGGCCCAGCCCTGAAAGCTCTTGCTGCTCTTCACCTGCCCTTGGGGCCCAATCAACAGGCACAACAGCAGTGGGGATCTGTGCTTTCCCAGAGACGCAACATCTCATGGCGCTCGGACGTGGCAGCGCCTCCTGCCGAAAAGGCAAACGTCCTGCTCATTCTCCCACAAGGAAGGGCCCAGCCCTGAAAGCTCTTGCTGCTCTTCACGGTGCCTTGGCACCCTATCGACAGGCACAACAGCAGTGGGGATCTGTGCTTTCCCAGAGACAAAAGATCTCATGGCGCTCGGCCGCGGCAGAGCCTCTTGCCGAAAAGGCAAACGTCTGGCTCCTTCTCCCACAAGGAAGGGCACAGCCCTGAAAGCTCTTGCTGCTCTTCACCTGCCCTTGGGGCCCAATCAACCGGCACAACAGCAGTGGGGATCTGTGCTTTCCCAGAGACGCAACATCTCATGGCGCTCGGACGCGGCAGCGCCTCCTGCCGAAAAGGCAAATGTCCTGCTCATTCTCCCACAAGGAAGGGCCCAGCCCTGAAAGCTCTTGCTGCTCTTCACCTACCCTTTGCGCCCTATCTACAGGCACAACAGCAGTGGGGATCTGTGCTTTCCCAGAGACGCAACATCTCATGGCAATCGGCCGCGGCAGCGCCTCTTGCCGAAAAGGCAAACGTCCGGCTCCTTCTCCCACAAGGAAGGGCCCAGCCCTGAAAGCTCTTGCTGCTCTTCACCTACCCTTGGCGCACTATCTACAGGCACAACAGCAGTGGGGATCTGTGCTTTCCCAGAGACGCAAGATCTCATGGCGCTCGGGCGCGGCAGAGCCTCTTGCCGAAAAGGCAAACGTCCTGCTCATTCTCCCAAAAGGAAGGGCCCAGCCCTGAAAGCTCTTGCTGCTCTTCACGGTGCCTTGGCACCCTATCTACAGGCACAACAGCAGTGGGGATCTGTGCTTTCCCAGAGACGCAACATCTCATGGCGCTCGGCCGCGGCAGCGCCTCTTTCCGAAAAGGCAAACGTCCTGCTCCTTCTCCCACAAGGAAGGGCCCAGCCCTGAAAGCTCTTGCTGCTCTTCACGGTGCCTTGGCACCCTATCGACAGGCACAACAGCAGTGGGGATCTGTGCTTTCCCAGAGACGCAACATCTCATGGCGCTCGGCCGCGGCAGAGCCTCTTGCCGAAAAGGCAAACGTCCGGCTCCTTCTCCCACAAGGAAGGGCCCAGCCCTGAAAGCTCTTGCTGCTCTTCACGGTGCCTTGGCGCCCTATCTACAGGCACAACAGCAGTGGGGATCTGTGCTTTCCCAGAGACGCAAGATCTCATGGCGCTCGGCCGCGGCAGAGCCTCTTGCCGAAAAGGCAAACGTCCGGCTCCTTCTCCCACAAGGAAGGGCCCAGCCCTGAAAGCTGTTGCTGCTCTTCACCTACACTTGGCGCCCTATCGACAGGCACAACAGCAGTGGGGATCTGTGCTTTCCCAGAGACGCAACATCTCATGGCGCTCGGCCGCGGCAGAGCCTCTTGCCGAAAAGTCAAACGTCCTGCTCATTCTCCCACAAGGAAGGGCCCAGCCCTGAAAGCTGTTGCTGCTCTTCACAGTGCCTTGGCGCCCTATCGACAGGCACAACAGCAGTGGGGATCTGTGCTTTCCCAGAGACGCAACATCTCATGGCGCTCGGCCGCGGCAACGCCTCTTGCCGAAAAGGCAAACGTCCGGCTCCTTCTCCCACAAGGAAGGGCACAGCCCTGAAAGCTGTTGCTGCTCTTCACCTACCCTTGGCGCACTATCTACAGGCACAACAGCAGTGGGGATCTGTGCTTTCCCAGAGACGCAACATCTCATGGCGCTCGGCCGCGGCAGAGCCTCTTGTCGAAAAGGCAAACGTCCGGCTCCTTCTCCCACAAGGAAGGGCCCAGCCCTGAAAGCTCTTGCTGCTCTTCACCTACCCTTGGCGCCCTATCTACAGGCACAACAGCAGTGGGGATCTGTGCTTTCCCAGAGACGCAAGATCTCATGGCGCTCGGCCGCGGCAGAGCCTCTTGCCGAAAAGGCAAACGTCCGGCTCCTTCTCCCACAAGGAAGGGCCCAGCCCTGAATGCTCTTGCGGCTCTTTACGGTGCCTTGGCGCCCTATCTACAGGCACAACAGCAGTGGGGATCTGTGCTTTCCCAGAGACGCAAGATCTCATGGCGCTCGGCCGCGGCAGAGCCTCTTGCCGAGAAGGCAAACGTCCTGCTCCTTCTCCCACAAGGAAGGGCCCAGCCCTGAAAGCTCTTGCTGCTCTTCACGGTGCCTTGGCGCCCTATCTACAGGCACAACAGCAGTGGGGATCTGTGCTTTCCCAGAGACACAAGATCTCATGGCGCTCGGCCGCGGCAGAGCCTCTTGCCGAAAAGGCAAACGTCCTGCTCATTCTCCCACAAGGAAGGGCCCAGCCCTGAAAGCTGTTGCTGCTCTTCACGGTGCCTTGGCGCCCTATCTACAGGCACAACAGCAGTGGGGATCTGTGCTTTCCCAGAGACGCAAGATCTCATGGCGCTCGGCCGCGGCAGAGCCTCTTGCCAAAATGGCAAACGTCCGGCTCCTTCTCCCACAAGGAAGGGCCCAGCCCTGAAAGCTCTTGCTGCTCTTCACGGTGCCTTGGCGCCCTATCGACAGCCACAACAGCAGTGGGGATCTGTGCTTTCCCAGAGATGCAACATCTCATGGCGCTCGGCCGCGGCAGAGCCTCTTGCCGAAAAGGCAAACGTCCTGCTCCTTCTCCCACAAGGAAGGGCCCAGCCCTGAAAGCTCTTGCTGCTCTTCACGGTGCCTTGGCACCCTACCGACAGGCACAACAGCAGTGGGGATCTGTGCTTTCCCTGAGACGCAAGATCTCATGGCGCTCGGCCGCGGCAGCGCCTCTTGCCAAAAAGGCAAACGTCCTGCTCCTTCTCCCACAAGGAAGGGCCCAGCCCTGAAAGCTCTTGCTGCTCTTCACGGTGCCTTGGCGCCCTATCTACAGGCACAACAGCAGTGGGGATCTGTGCTTTCCCAGAGACGCAAGATCTCATGGCGCTCGGCCGCGGCAGAGCCTCTTGCCGAAAAGGCAAACGTCCTGCTCATTCTCCCACAAGGAAGGGCCCAGCCCTGAAAGCTGTTGCTGCTCTTCACGGTGCCTTGGCGCCCTATCGACAGCCACAACAGCAGTGGGGATCTGTGCTTTCCCAGAGACGCAATATCTCATGGCGCTCGACCGCGGCAGAAGAGCCTCTTGCCGAAAAGGCAAACGTCCTGCTCCATATCCCACAAGGAAGGGCCCAGCCCTGAAAGCTCTTGCTGCTCTTCACGGTGCCTTGGCGCACTATCTACAGGCACAGCAGCAGTGGGGATCTGTGCTTTCCCAGAGACGCAACATCTCATGGCGCTCGGCCGCGGCAGAGCCTCTTTCCAAGAAGGCAAACGTCCTGCTCCTTCTCCCACAAGGAAGGGCCCAGCCCTGAAAGCTCTTGCTGCTCTTCACGGTGCCTTGGCGCCCTATCGACAGGCACAACAGCAGTGGGGATCTGTGCTTTCCCAGAGACACAAGATCTCATGGCGCTCGGCCGCGGCAGAGCCTCTTGCCGAAAAGGCAAACGTCCGGCTCCTTCTCCCACAAGGAAGGGCACAACCCTGAAAGCTCTTGCTGGTCTTCACCTACCCTTGGCGCCCAATCTACAGGCACAACAGCAGTGGGGATCTGTGCTTTCCCAGAGACGCAACATCTCATGGCGCTCGGCCGCGGCAGAGCCTCCTGCTGAAAAGGCAAACGTCCTGCTCATTCTTCCACAAGGAAGGGCCCAGCCCTGAAAGCTCTTGCTGCTCTTCACGGTGCCTTGGCACCCTATCTACAGGCACAACAGCAGTGGGGATCTGTGCTTTCCCAGAGACGCAAGATCTCATGGCGCTCGGCCGCGGCAGAGCCTCTTGCCGAAAAGGCAAACGTCCGGCTCCTTCTCCCACAAGGAAGGGCCCAGCCCTGAAAGCTCTTGCTGCTCTTCACCTACCCTTGGTGCCCTATCTACAGGCACAACAGCAGTGGGGATCTGTGCTTTCCCAGAGACGCAACATCTCATGGCGCTCGGCCGCGGCAGAGCCTCTTGCCGAAAAGGCAAACGTCCTGCTCATTCTCCCACAAGGAAGGGCCCAGCCCTGAAAGCTCTTGCTGCTCTTCACGGTGCCTTGGCGCCCTATCGACAGCCACAACAGCAGTGGGGATCTGTGCTTTCCCAGAGACGCAACATCTCATGGCGCTCGGCCGCGGCAGAGCCTCTTGCCGAAAAGGCAAACGTCCGGCTCCTTCTCCCACAAGGAAGGGCCAAGCCCTGAAAGCTGTTGCTGCTCTTCACGGTGCCTTGGCGCCCTATCGACAGGCACAACAGCAGTGGGGATCTGTGCTTTCCCAGAGACGCAAGATCTCATGGCGCTCGGCCGCGGCAGCGCCTCTTGCCGAAAAGGCAAACGTCCGGCTCCTTCTCCCACAAGGAAGGGCCCAGCCCTGAAAGCTCTTGCTGCTCTTCACGGTGCCTTGGCGCCCTATCGACAGGCACAACAGCAGTGGGGATCTGTGCTTTCCCAGAGACGCAACATCTCATGGCGCTTGGCCACGGCAGAGCCTCTTGCCGAAAAGGCAAACGTCCGGCTCCTTCTCCCACAAGGAAGGGCACAGCCCTGAAAGCTCTTGCTGCTCTTCACCTACCCTTGGCGCCCAATCTACAGGCACAACAGCAGTGGGGATCTGTGCTTTCCCAGAGACGCAACATCTCATGGCGCTCGGCCGCGGCAGAGCCTCTTGCCGAAAAGGCAAGCGTCCTGCTCATTCTACCACATGGAAGGGCCCAGCCCTGAAAGCTCTTGCTGCTCTTCACGGTGCCTTGGCACCCTATCTACAGGCACAACAGCAGTGGGGATCTGTGCTTTCCCAGAGACGCAAGATCTCATGGCGCTCGGCCGCGGCAGAGCCTCTTGCCGAAAAGGCAAGCGTCCTGCACCTTCTCCCACATGGAAGGGCCCAGCCCTGAAAGCTCTTGCTGCTCTTCACGGTGCCTTGGTGCCCTATCTACAGGCACAACAGCAGTGGGGATCTGTGCTTTCCCAGAGACGCAAGATCTCATGGCGCTCGGCCGCGGCAGAGACTCTTACCGAGAAGGCAAACGTCCGGCTCCTTCTCCCACAAGGAAGGGCCCAGCCCTGAAAGCTCTTGCTGCTCTTCACCTACCCTTGGTGCCCTATCTACAGGCACAACAGCAGTGGGGATCTGTGCTTTCCCAGAGACGCAACATCTCATGGCGCTCAGCCGCGGCAGAGCCTCTTGCCGAAAAGGCAAACGTCCTGCTCCTTCTCCCACAAGGAAGGGCCCAGCCCTGAAAGCTCTTGCTGCTCTTCACGGTGCCTTGGTGCCCTATCGACAGGCACAACAGCAGTGGGGATCTGTGCTTTCCCAGAGACGCAAGATCTCATGGCGCTCGGCCGCGGCAGAGCCTCTTGCCGAAAAGGCAAACGTCCGGCTCCTTCTCCCACAAGGAAGGGCCAAGCCCTGAAAGCTCTTGCTGCTCTTCACGGTGCCTTGGCGCCCTATCGACAGGCACAACAGCAGTGGGGATCTGTGCTTTCCCAGAGACGCAACATCTCATGGCGCTCGGCCGCGGCAGCGCCTCTTGCCGAAAAGGCAAACGTCCGGCTCCTTCTCCCACAAGGAAGGGCCCAGCCCTGAAAGCTCTTGCTGCTCTTCACGGTGCCTTGGCGCCCTATCGACAGGCACAACAGCAGTGGGGATCTGTGCTTTCCCAGAGACGCAACATCTCATGGCGCTCGGCCACGGCAGAGCCTCTTGCCGAAAAGGCAAACGTCCGGCTCCTTCTCCCACAAGGTAGGGCACAGCCCTGAAAGCTCTTGCTGCTCTTCACCTACCCTTGGCGCCCAATCTACAGGCACAACAGCAGTGGGGATCTGTGCTTTCCCAGAGACGCAACATCTCATGGCGCTCGGCCGCGGCAGAGCCTCTTGCCGAAAAGGCAAGCGTCCTGCTCATTCTACCACATGGAAGGGCCCAGCCCTGAAAGCTCTTGCTGCTCTTCACGGTGCCTTGGCACCCTATCTACAGGCACAACAGCAGTGGGGATCTGTGCTTTCCCAGAGACGCAAGATCTCATGGCGCTCGGCCGCGGCAGAGCCTCTTGCCGAAAAGGCAAGCGTCCTGCTCATTCTCCCACATGGAAGGGCCCAGCCCTGAAAGCTCTTGCTGCTCTTCACGGTGCCTTGGCACCCTATCAACAGCCACAACAGCAGTGGGGATCTGTGCTTTCCCAGAGACGCAAGATCTCATGGCGCTCGGGCCGCGGCAGAGCCTCTTGCCGAAAAGGCAAACGTCCGGCTCCTTCTCCCACAAGGAAGGGCCCAGCCCTGAAAGCTCTTGCTGCTCTTCACGGTGCCTGGTGCCCTATCTACAGGCACAACAGCAGTGGGGATCTGTGCTTTCCCAGAGACGCAAGATCTCATGGCGCTCGGCCGCGGCAGAGACTCTTACCGAGAAGGCAAACGTCCGGCTCCTTCTCCCACAAGGAAGGGCCCAGCCCTGAAAGCTCTTGCTGCTCTTCACGGTGCCTTGGTGCCCTATCGACAGGCACAACAGCAGTGGGGATCTGTGCTTTCCCAGAGACACAAGATCTCATGGCGCTCGGCCGCGGCAGAGCCTCTTGCCGAAAAGGCAAACGTCCGGCTCCTTCTCCCACAACTAAGGGCACAGCCCTGAAAGCTCTTGCTGCTCTTCACCTACCCTTGGCGCCCAATCTACAGGCACAACAGCAGTGGGGATCTGTGCTTTCCCAGAGACGCAACATCTCATGGCGCTCGGCCACGGCAGAGCCTCTTGCCGAAAAGGCAAGCGTCCTGCTCATTCTCCCACATGGAAGGGCCCAGCCCTGAAAGCTCTTGCTGCTCTTCACGGTGCCTTGGCACCCTATCTACAGGCACAACAGCAGTGGGGATCTGTGCTTTCCCAGAGACGCAAGATCTCATGGCGCTCGGCCGCGGCAGAGCCTCTTGCCGAAAAGGCAAACGTCCTGCTCATTCTCCCACAAGGAAGGGCACAGCCCTGAAAGCTGTTGCTGCTCTTCACGGTGACTTGGCGCCCTATCGACAGCCACAACAGCAGTGGGGATCTGTGCTTTCCCAGAGACGCAAGATCTCATGGCGCTCGGCCGCGGCAGAGCCTCTTGCCGAAAAGGCAAACGTCCGGCTCCTTCTCCCACAAGGAAGGGCCCAGCCCTGAAAGCTCTTGCTGCTCTTCACCTACCCTTGGTGCCCTATCTACAGCACAACAGCAGTGGGGATCTGTGCTTTCCCAGAGACGCAACATCTCATGGCGCTCGCCGCGGCAGAGCCTCTTGCCGAAAAGGAAAAACGTCCGGCTCCTTATCCCACAAGGAAGGGCACAGCCCTGAAAGCTCTTGCTGCTCTTCACCTACCCTTGGCGCCCAATCTACAGGCACAACAGCAGTGGGGATCTGTGCTTTCCCAGAGACACAAGATCTCATGGCGCTCGGCCACGGCAGAGCCTCTTGCCGAAAAGGCAAGCGTCCTGCTCATTCTCCCACATGGAAGGGCCCAGCCCTGAAAGCTCTTGCTGCTCTTCACGGTGCCTTGGCACCCTATCTACAGGCACAACAGCAGTGGGGATCTGTGCTTTCCCAGAGACGCAAGATCTCATGGCGCTCGGCCGCGGCAGAGCCTCTTGCCGAAAAGGCAAACGTCCGGCTCCTTCTCCCACAAGGAAGGGCCCAGCCCTGAAAGCTCTTGCTGCTCTTCACGGTGCCTTGGTGCCCTATCTACAGGCACAACAGCAGTGGGGATCTGTGCTTTCCCAGAGACGCAAGATCTCATGGCGCTCGGCCGCGGCAGAGCCTCTTACCGAGAAGGCAAACGTCCGGCTCCTTCTCCCACAAGGAAGGGCCCAGCCCTGAAAGCTCTTGCTGCTCTTCACGGTGCCTTGGTGCCCTATCGACAGGCACAACAGCAGTGGGGATCTGTGCTTTCCCAGAGACACAAGATCTCATGGCGCTCTACCGCGGCAGAGCCTCTTGCCGAAAAGGCAAATGTCCGGCTCCTTCTCCCACAAGGAAGGGCACAGCCCTGAAAGCTCTTCCTGCTCTTCACCTACCCTTGGCGCCAAACTACAGGCACAACAGCAGTGGGGATCTGTGCTTTCCCAGAGACGCAACATCTCATGGCGCTCGGCCACGGCAGAGCCTCTTGCCGAAAAGGCAAGCGTCCTGCTCATTCTCCCACATGGAAGGGCCCAGCCCTGAAAGCTGTTGCTGCTCTTCACGGTGCCTTGGCACCCTATCTACAGGCACAACAGCAGTGGGGATCTGTGCTTTCCCAGAGACGCAAGATCTCATGGCGCTCGGCCCGCGGCAGAGCCTCTTGCCGAAAAGGCAAACGTCCTGCTCATTCTCCCACAAGGAAGGGCACAGCCCTGAAAGCTGTTGCTGCTCTTCACGGTGCCTTGGCGCCCTATCGACAGCCACAACAGCAGTGGGGATCTGTGCTTTCCCAGAGACGCAAGATCTCATGGCGCTCGGCCGCGGCAGAGCCTCTTGCCAAAATGGCAAACGTCCGGCTCCTTCTCCCACAAGGAAGGGCCCAGCCCTGAAAGCTCTTGCTGCTCTTCACGGTGCCTTGGCGCCCTACCGACAGGCACAACAGCAGTGGGGATCTGTGCTTTCCCAGAGACGCAAGATCTCATGGCGCTCGGCCGCGGCAGCGCCTCTTGCCAAAAAGGCAAACGTCCTGCTCCTTCTCCCACAAGGAAGGGCCCAGCCCTGAAAGCTGTTGCTGCTCTTCACGGTGCCTTGGCGCCCTATCGACAGCCACAACAGCAGTGGGGATCTGTGCTTTCCCAGAGACGCAAGATCTCATGGCGCTCGGCCGCGGCAGCGCCTCTTGCCAAAAAGGCAAACGTCCTGCTCCTTCTCCCACAAGAAGGGCCCAGCCCTGAAAGCTCTTGCTGCTCTTCACGGTGCCTTGGCGCCCTATCTACAGGCACAACAGCAGTGGGGATATGTGCTTTCCCAGAGACGCAAGATCTCATGGCGCTCGGCCGCGGCAGAGCCTCTTGCCGAAAAGGCAAACGTCCTGCTCATTCTCCCACAAGGAAGGGCACAGCCCTGAAAGCTGTTGCTGCTCTTCACGGTGCCTTGGCGCCCTATCGACAGCCACAACAGCAGTGGGGATCTGTGCTTTCCAGAGACGCAATATCTCATGGCGCTCGACCGCGGCAGAAGAGTCTCTTGCCGAAAAGGCAAACGTCCTGCTCCATATCCCACAAGGAAGGGCCCAGCCCTGAAAGCTCTTGCTGCTCTTCACGGTGCCTTGGCGCACTATCTACAGGCACAGCAGCAGTGGGGATCTGTGCTTTCCCAGAGACGCAACATCTCATGGCGCTCGGCCGCGGCAGAGCCTCTTTCCAAGAAGGCAAACGTCCTGCTCCTTCTCCCACAAGAAAGGGCCCAGCCCTGAAAGCTCTTGCTGCTCTTCACGGTGCCTTGGCGCCCTATCGACAGGCACAACAGCAGTGGGGATCTGTGCTTTCCCAGAGACACAAGATCTCATGGCGCTCGGCCGCGGCAGAGCCTCTTGCCGAAAAGGCAAACGTCCGGCTCCTTCTCCCACAAGGAAGGGCACAACCCTGAAAGCTCTTGCTGGTCTTCACCTACCCTTGGCGCCCAATCTACAGGCACAACAGCAGTGGGGATCTGTGCTTTCCCAGAGACGCAACATCTCATGGCGCTCGGCCGCGGCAGAGCCTCCTGCTGAAAAGGCAAACGTCCTGCTCATTCTTCCACAAGGAAGGGCCCAGCCCTGAAAGCTCTTGCTGCTCTTCACGGTGCCTTGGCACCCTATCTACAGGCACAACAGCAGTGGGGATCTGTGCTTTCCCAGAGACGCAAGATCTCATGGCGCTCGGCCGCGGCAGAGCCTCTTGCCGAAAAGGCAAACGTCCGGCTCCTTCTCCCACAAGGAAGGGCCCAGCCCTGAAAGCTCTTGCTGCTCTTCACGGTGCCTTGGTGCCCTATCTACAGGCACAACAGCAGTGGGGATCTGTGCTTTCCCAGAGACGCAAGATCTCATGGCGCTCGGCCGCGGCAGAGCCTCTTACCGAGAAGGCAAACGTCCGGCTCCTTCTCCCACAAGGAAGGGCCCAGCCCTGAAAGCTCTTGCTGCTCTTCACGGTGCCTTGGTGCCCTATCGACAGGCACAACAGCAGTGGGGATCTGTGCTTTCCCAGAGACACAAGATCTCATGGCGCTCGGCCGCGGCAGAGCCTCTTGCCGAAAAGGCAAATGTCCGGCTCCTTCTCCCACAAGGAAGGGCACAGCCCTGAAAGCTCTTGCTGCTCTTCACCTACCCTTGGCGCCAAACTACAGGCACAACAGCAGTGGGGATCTGTGCTTTCCCAGAGACGCAAGATCTCATGGCGCTCGGCCGCGGCAGAGCCTCTTGCCGAAAAGGCAAACGTCCGGATCCTTCTCCCACAAGGAAGGGCCCAGCCCTGAAAGCTCTTGCTGCTCTTCACAGTGCCTTGGCGCACTATCTACAGGCACAACAGCAGTGGGGATCTGTGCTTTCCCAGAGACGCAACATCTCATGGCGCTCGGCCGCGGCAGAGCCTCTTGCCGAAAAGGCAAACGTCCGGCTCCTTCTCCCACAAGGAAGGGCCCAGCCCTGAAAGCTCTTGCTGCTCTTCACGGTGCCTTGGCGCCCTATCGACAGGCACAACAGCAGTGGGGATCTGTGCTTTCCCAGAGACGCAAGATCTCATGGCGCTCGGCCGCGGCAGAGCCTCTTGCCGAAAAGGCAAACGTCCGGCTCCTTCTCCCACAAGGAAGGGCCCAGCCCTGAAAGCTCTTGCTGCTCTTCACGGTGCCTTGGCACCCTATCTACAGGCACAACAGCAGTGGGGATCTGTGCTTTCCCAGAGACGCAAGATCTCATGGCGCTCGGCCGCGGCAGAGCCTCTTACCGAGAAGGCAAACGTCCGGCTCCTTCTCCCACAAGGAAGGGCCCAGCCCTGAAAGCTCTTGCTGCTCTTCACGGTGCCTTGGTGCCCTATCGACAGGCACAACAGCAGTGGGGATCTGTGCTTTCCCAGAGACACAAGATCTCATGGCGCTCGGCCGCGGCAGAGCCTCTTGCCGAAAAGGCAAACGTCCGGCTCCTTCTCCCACAAGGAAGGGCCCAGCCCTGAAAGCTGTTGCTGCTCTTCACAGTGCCTTGGCGCCCTATCGACAGGCACAACAGCAGTGGGGATCTGTGCTTTCCCAGAGACGCAAGATCTCATGGCGCTCGGCCGCGGCAGAGCCTCCTGCCGAAAAGGCAAACGTCCGGCTCCTTCTCCCACAAGGAAGGGCCCAGCCCTGAAAGCTCTTGCTGCTCTTCACAGTGCCTTGGCGCCCTAACGACAGCCACAACAGCAGTGGGGATCTGTGCTTTCCCAGAGACGCAACATCTCATGGCGCTCGGACCGCGGCAGCGCCTCTTGCCGAAAAGACAAACGTCCGGCTCCTTCTCCCACAAGGAAGGGCCCAGCCCTGAAAGCTCTTGCTGCTCTTCACCTACCCTTGGCGCACTATCTACAGGCACAACAGCAGTGGGGATCTGTGCTTTCCCAGAGACGCAACATCTCATGGCGCTCGGCCGCGGCAGAGCCTCTTGCCGAAAAGGCAAACGTCCGGCTCCTTATCCCACAAGGAAGGGCACAGCCCTGAAAGCTCTTGCTGCTCTTCACCTACCCTTGGCGCCCAATCTACAGGCACAACAGCAGTGGGGATCTGTGCTTTCCCAGAGACGCAACATCTCATGGCGCTCGGCCACGGCAGAGCCTCTTGCCGAAAAGGCAAGCGTCCTGCTCATTCTCCCACATGGAAGGGCCCAGCCCTGAAAGCTCTTGCTGCTCTTCACGGTGCCTTGGCACCCTATCGACAGGCACAACAGCAGTGGGGATCTGTGCTTTCCCAGAGATGCAACATCTCATGGCGCTCGGCCGCGGCAGAGCCTCTTGCCGAAAAGGAAAACGTCCTGCTCCTTCTCCCACAAGGAAGGGCCCAGCCCTGAAAGCTCTTGCTGCTCTTCACCTACCCTTGGCACCCTACCGACAGGCACAACAGCAGTGGGGACCTGTGCTTTCCCTGAGACGCAAGATCTCATGGCGCTCGGCCGCGGCAGCGCCTCTTGCCAAAAAGGCAAACGTCCTGCTCCTTCTCCCACAAGGAAGGGCCCAGCCCTGAAAGCTCTTGCTGCTCTTCACGGTGCCTTGGCGCCCTATCTACAGGCACAACAGCAGTGGGGATCTGTGCTTTCCCAGAGACGCAAGATCTCATGGCGCTCGGCCGCGGCAGAGCCTCTTGCCGAAAAGGCAAACGTCCTGCTCATTCTCCCACAAGGAAGGGCCCAGCCCTGAAAGCTGTTGCTGCTCTTCACGGTGCCTTGGCGCCCTATCGACAGGCACAACAGCAGTGGGGATCTGTGCTTTCCCAGAGACGCAATATCTCATGGCGCTCGACCGCGGCAGAAGAGCCTCTTGCCGAAAAGGCAAACGTCCTGCTCCATATCCCACAAGGAAGGGCCCAGCCCTGAAAGCTCTTGCTGCTCTTCACGGTGCCTTGGCGCACTATCTACAGGCACAGCAGCAGTGGGGATCTGTGCTTTCCCAGAGACGCAACATCTCATGGCGCTCGGCCGCGGCAGAGCCTCTTTCCAAGAAGGCAAACGTCCTGCTCCTTCTCCCACAAGGAAGGGCCCAGCCCTGAAAGCTCTTGCTGCTCTTCACCTACCCTTGGCGCCCTATCGACAGGCACAACAGCAGTGGGGATCTGTGCTTTCCCAGAGACACAAGATCTCATGGCGCTCGGCCGCGGCAGAGCCTCTTGCCGAAAAGGCAAACGTCCGGCTCCTTCTCCCACAAGGAAGGGCACAACCCTGAAAGCTCTTGCTGGTCTTCACCTACCCTTGGCGCCCAATCTACAGGCACAACAGCAGTGGGGATCTGTGCTTTCCCAGAGACGCAACATCTCATGGCGCTCGGCCGCGGCAGAGCCTCCTGCTGAAAAGGCAAACGTCCTGCTCATTCTCCCACAAGGAAGGGCCCAGCCCTGAAAGCTCTTGCTGCTCTTCACGGTGCCTTGGCACCCTATCTACAGGCACAACAGCAGTGGGGATCTGTGCTTTCCCAGAGACGCAAGATCTCATGGCGCTCGGCCGCGGCAGAGCCTCTTGCCGAAAAGGCAAACGTCCGGCTCCTTCTCCCACAAGGAAGGGCCCAGCCCTGAAAGCTCTTGCTGCTCTTCACCTACCCTTGGTGCCCTATCTACAGGCACAACAGCAGTGGGGATCTGTGCTTTCCCAGAGACGCAACATCTCATGGCGCTCAGCCGCGGCAGAGCCTCTTGCCGAAAAGGCAAACGTCCTGCTCCTTCTCCCACAAGGAAGGGCCCAGCCCTGAAAGCTCTTGCTGCTCTTCACGGTGCCTTGGCACCCTATCGACAGCCACAACAGCAGTGGGGATCTGTGCTTTCCCAGAGACACAAGATCTCATGGCGCTCGGCCGCGGCAGAGCCTCTTGCCGAAAAGGCAAACGTCCGGCTCCTTCTCCCACAAGGAAGGGCCCAGCCCTGAAAGCTGTTGCTGCTCTTCACAGTGCCTTGGCGCCCTATCGACAGGCACAACAGCAGTGGGGATCTGTGCTTTCCCAGAGACGCAAGATCTCATGGCGCTCGGCCGCGGCAGAGCCTCCTGCCGAAAAGGCAAACGTCCGGCTCCTTCTCCCACAAGGAAGGGCCCAGCCCTGAAAGCTCTTGCTGCTCTTCACAGTGCCTTGGCGCCCTAACGACAGCCACAACAGCAGTGGGGATCTGTGCTTTCCCAGAGACACAAGATCTCATGGCGCTCGGCCGCGGCAGAGCCTCTTGCCGAAAAGGCAAACGTCCGGCTCCTTCTCCCACAAGGAAGGGCACAACCCTGAAAGCTCTTGCTGGTCTTCACCTACCCTTGGCGCCCAATCTACAGGCACAACAGCAGTGGGGATCTGTGCTTTCCCAGAGACGCAACATCTCATGGCGCTCGGCCGCGGCAGAGCCTCCTGCTGAAAAGGCAAACGTCCTGCTCATTCTTCCACAAGGAAGGGCCCAGCCCTGAAAGCTCTTGCTGCTCTTCACGGTGCCTTGGCACCCTATCTACAGGCACAACAGCAGTGGGGATCTGTGCTTTCCCAGAGACGCAAGATCTCATGGCGCTCGGCCGCGGCAGAGCCTCTTGCCGAAAAGGCAAACGTCCTGCTCCTTCTCCCACAAGGAAGGGCCCAGCCCTGAAAGCTCTTGCTGCTCTTCACGGTGCCTTGGCGCCCTATCGACAGGCACAACAGCAGTGGGGATCTGTGCTTTCCCAGAGACGCAACATCTCATGGCGCTCAGCCGCGGCAGAGCCTCTTGCCGAAAAGGCAAACGTCCTGCTCCTTCTCCCACAAGGAAGGGCCCAGCCCTGAAAGCTCTTGCTGCTCTTCACGGTGCCTTGGCACCCTATCGACAGCCACAACAGCAGTGGGGATCTGTGCTTTCCCAGAGACACAAGATCTCATGGCGCTCGGCCGCGGCAGAGCCTCTTGCCGAAAAGGCAAACGTCCGGCTCCTTCTCCCACAAGGAAGGGCCCAGCCCTGAAAGCTGTTGCTGCTCTTCACAGTGCCTTGGCACCCTATCGACAGGCACAACAGCAGTGGGGATCTGTGCTTTCCAGAGACGCAACATCTCATGGCGCTCGGCCGCGGCAGAGCCTCCTGCCGAAAAGGAAAACGTCCGGCTCCTTCTCCCACAAGGAAGGGCCCAGCCCTGAAAGCTCTTGCTGCTCTTCACCTACCCTTGGCGCACTATCTACAGGCACAACAGCAGTGGGGATCTGTGCTTTCCCAGAGACGCAACATCTCATGGCGCTCGGCCGCGGCAGAGCCTCTTGCCGAAAAGGCAAACGTCCGGCTCCTTCTCCCACAAGGAAGGGCACAGCCCTGAAAGCTCTTGCTGCTCTTCACCTACCCTTGGCGCCCAATCTACAGGCACAACAGCAGTGGGGATCTGTGCTTTCCCCAGAGACGCAACATCTCATGGCGCTCGGCCACGGCAGAGCCTCTTGCCGAAAAGGCAAGCGTCCTGCTCATTCTCCCACATGGAAGGGCCCAGCCCTGAAAGCTCTTGCTGCTCTTCACGGTGCCTTGGCACCCTATCTACAGGCACAACAGCAGTGGGGATCTGTGCTTTCCCAGAGACGCAAGATCTCATGGCGCTCGGCCGCGGCAGAGCCTCTTGCCAAAATGGCAAACGTCCTGCTCCTTCTCCCACAAGGAAGGGCCCCAGCCCTGAAAGCTCTTGCTGCTCTTCACGGTGCCTTGGCACCCTATCGACAGCCAAAACAGCAGTGGGGATCTGTGCTTTCCCAGAGATGCAACATCTCATGGCGCTCGGCCCGCGGCAGAGCCTCTTGTCGAAAAGGAAAACGTCCTGCTCCTTCTCCCACAAGGAAGGGCCCAGCCCTGAAAGCTCTTGCTGCTCTTCACCTACCCTTGGCACCCTACCGACAGGCACAACAGCAGTGGGGACCTGTGCTTTCCCTGAGACGCAAGATCTCATGGCGCTCGGCCGCGGCAGCGCCTCTTGCCAAAAAGGCAAACGTCCTGCTCCTTCTCCCACAAGGAAGGGCCCAGCCCTGAAAGCTCTTGCTGCTCTTCACGGTGCCTTGGCGCCCTATCTACAGGCACAACAGCAGTGGGGATCTGTGCTTTCCCAGAGACGCAAGATCTCATGGCGCTCGGCCGCGGCAGAGCCTCTTGCCGAAAAGGCAAACGTCCTGCTCATTCTCCCACAAGGAAGGGCCCAGCCCCTGAAAGCTGTTGCTGCTCTTCACGGTGCCTTGGCGCCCTATCGACAGCGACAACAGCAGTGGGGATCTGTGCTTTCCAGAGACGCAATATCTCATGGCGCTCGACCGCGGCAGAAGAGCCTCTTGCCGAAAAGGCAAACGTCCTGCTCCATATCCCACAAGGAAGGGCCCAGCCCTGAAAGCTCTTGCTGCTCTTCACGGTGCCTTGGCGCACTATCTACAGGCACAGCAGCAGTGGGGATCTGTGCTTTCCCAGAGACGCAAACATCTCATGGCGCTCGGCGCGGCAGAGCCTCTTTCCAAGAAGGCAAACGTCCTGCTCCTTCTCCCACAAGGAAGGGCCCAGCCCTGAAAGCTCTTGCTGCTCTTCACCTACCCTTGCGCCCTATCGACAGGCACAACAGCAGTGGGGATCTGTGCTTTCCCAGAGACACAAGATCTCATGGCGCTCGGCCGCGGCAGAGCCTCTTGCCGAAAAGGCAAACGTCCGGCTCCTTCTCCCACAAGGAAGGGCACAACCCTGAAAGCTCTTGCTGGTCTTCACCTACCCTTGGCGCCCAATCTACAGGCACAACAGCAGTGGGGATCTGTGCTTTCCCAGAGACGCAACATCTCATGGCGCTCGGCCCGCGGCAGAGCCTCCTGCTGAAAAGGCAAACGTCCTGCTCATTCTTCCACAAGGAAGGGCCCAGCCCTGAAAGCTCTTGCTGCTCTTCACGGTGCCTTGGCACCCTATCTACAGGCACAACAGCAGTGGGGATCTGTGCTTTCCCAGAGACGCAAGATCTCATGGCGCTCGGCCCGCGGCAGAGCCTCTTGCCGAAAAGGCAAACGTCCGGCTCCTTCTCCCACAAGGAAGGGCCCAGCCCTGAAAGCTCTTGCTGCTCTTCACGGTGCCTTGGCGCCCTATCGACAGGCACAACAGCAGTGGGATCTGTGCTTTCCCAGAGACGCAACATCTCATGGCGCTCGGCCGCGGCAGAGCCTCCTGCTGAAAAGGCAAACGTCCTGCTCATTCTTCCACAAGGAAGGGCCCAGCCCTGAAAGCTCTTGCTGCTCTTCACGGTGCCTTGGCACCCTATCTACAGCCACAACAGCAGTGGGGATCTGTGCTTTCCCAGAGACGCAAGATCTCATGGCGCTCGGCCGCGGCAGAGCCTCTTGCCGAAAAGGCAAACGTCCGGCTCCTTCTCCCACAAGGAAGGGCCCAGCCCTGAAAGCTCTTGCTGCTCTTCACGGTGCCTTGGCGCCCTATCTACAGGCACAACAGCAGTGGGGATCTGTGCTTTCCCAGAACGCAACATCTCATGGCGCTCGGCCCGCGGCAGAGCCTCTTGCCGAAAAGGCAAACGTCCTGCTCCTTCTCCCACAAGGAAGGGCCCAGCCCTGAAAGCTCTTGCTGCTCTTCACGGTGCCTTGGTGCCCTATCGACAGGCACAACAGCAGTGGGGATCTGTGCTTTCCCAGAGACGCAACATCTCATGGCGCTCGGCCGCGGCAGAGCTCTTGGCGAAAAGGCAAACGTCCGGCTCCTTCTCCCACAAGGAAGGGCCCAGCCCTGAAAGCTGTTGTTGCTCTTCACGGTGCCTTGGCGCCCTATCTACAGGCACAACAGCAGTGGGGATCTGTGCTTTCCCACAGACGCAACATCTCATGGCGCTCGGCCGCGGCTGCGCCTCTTGCCGAAAAGGCAAACGTCCGGCTCCTTCTCCCACAAGGAAGGGCCCAGCCCTGAAAGCTCTTGCTGCTCTTCACCTTCCCTTGGCGCACTATCTACAGGCACAACAGCAGTGGGGATCTGTGCTTTCCCAGAGACGCAACATCAAATGGCGCTCTACCGCGGCAGAGCCTCTTGCCGAAAAGGCAAACGTCCTGCTCCTTCTCCCACAAGGAAGGGCACAGCCCTGAAAGCTCTTGCTGCTCTTCACGGTGCCTTGGCGCCCTATCTACAGGCACAACAGCAGTGGGATCTGTGCTTTCCCCAGAGACGCAAGATCTCATTGCGCTCGGCCGCGGCAGAGCTCTTGCCGAAAAAGCAAACGTCCGGCTCCTTCTCCCACAAGGAAGGCCCAGCCCTGAAAGCTCTTGCTGCTCTTCACGGTGCCTTGGCGCCCTATCGACAGGCACAACAGCAGTGGGGATCTGTGCTTTCCCAGAGACGCAACATCTTATGGCGCTCGGCCGCAGCAGAGCCTCTTGCCGAAAAGGCAAACGTCCGGCTCCTTCTCCCACAAGGAAGGGCCCAGCCCTGAAAGCTCTTGCTGCTCTTCACGGTGCCTTGGCGCCCTATCGACAGCCACAACAGCAGTGGGGATATATGCTTTCCCAGAGACGCAACATCTCATCGAGCTCAGCCACGGCAGAGCCTCTTGCCAAAAAGGCAAATGTCCTGCTCCTTCTCTCACAAGGAAGGGCCCAGCCCTGAAAGCTCTTGCTGCTCTTCACGGTGCCTTGGCGCCCTATCGACAGGCACAACAGCAGTGGGGATCTGTGCTTTCCCAGAGACGCAACATCTCATCGAGCTCAGCCACGGCAGAGCCTCTTGCCGAAAAGGCAAACGTCCGGCTCCTTCTCCACAAGGAAGGGCACAGCCCTGAAAGCTCTTGCTGCTCTTCACCTACCCTTGGCGCCCAATCTACAGGCACAACAGCAGTGGGGATCTGTGCTTTCCCAGAGACGCAACATCTCATGGCGCTCGGCCGCGGCAGAGCCTCTTGCCGAGAAGGCAAACGTCCGGCTCCTTCTCCCACAAGGAAGGGCCCAGCCCTGAAAGCTCTTGCTGCTCTTCACGGTGCCTTGGCGCCCTATCGACAGGCACAACAGCAGTGGGGATCTGTGCTTTCCCAGAGACGCAACATCTCATCGAGCTCAGCCACGGCAGAGCCTCTTGCCGAAAAGGCAAACGTCCGGCTCCTTCTCCCACAAGGAAGGGCACAGCCCTGAAAGCTCTTGCTGCTCTTCACCTACCCTTGGCGCCCAATCTACAGGCACAACAGCAGTGGGGATCTGTGCTTTCCCAGAGACGCAACATCTCATGGCGCTCGGCCGCGGCAGAGCCTCTTGCCGAAAAGGCAAGCGTCCTGCTCATTCTCCCACATGGAAGGGCCCAGCCCTGAAAGCTCTTGCTGCTCTTCACGGTGCCTTGGCACCCTATCTACAGGCACAACAGCAGTGGGGATCTGTGCTTTCCCATACACGCAAGACCTCATGGCGCTCGGCCGCGGCAGAGCCTCTTGCCGAAAAGGCAAACGTCCGGCTCCTTCTCCCACACGGAAGGGCCCAGCCCTGAAAGCTCTTGCTGCTCTTCACCTTCCCTTGGCGCACTATCTACAGGCACAACAGCAGTGGGGATCTGTGCTTTCCCAGAGACGCAACATCTCATGGCGCTCGGCCGCGGCAGAGCCTCTTGCCGAAAAGGCAAACGTCCTGCTCCTTCTCCCACAAGGAAGGGCCCAGCCCTGAAAGCTCTTGCTGCTCTTCACGGTGCCTTGGCACCCTATCGACAGCCACAACAGCAGTGGGGATCTGTGCTTTCCCAGAGACACAACATCTCATGGCGCTCAGCCGCGGCAGAGCCTCTTGCCGAAAAGGCAAACGTCCTGCTCCTTCTCCCACAAGGAAGGGCCCAGCCCTGAAAGCTCTTGCTGCTCTTCACGGTGCCTTGGCACCCTATCGACAGCCACAACAGCAGTGGGGATCTGTGCTTTCCCAGAGACACAAGATCTCATGGCGCTCGGCCGCGGCAGAGCCTCTTGCCGAAAAGGCAAACGTCCGGCTCCTTCTCCCACAAGGAAGGGCCCAGCCCTGAAAGCTGTTGCTGCTCTTCACAGTGCCTTGGCGCCCTATCGACAGGCACAACAGCAGTGGGGATCTGTGCTTTCCCAGAGACGCAAGATCTCATGGCGCTCGGCCGCGGCAGAGCCTCCTGCCGAAAAGGCAAACGTCCGGCTCCTTCTCCCACAAGGAAGGGCCCAGCCCTGAAAGCTCTTGCTGCTCTTCACAGTGCCTTGGCGCCCTAACGACAGCCACAACAGCAGTGGGGATCTGTGCTTTCCCAGAGACGCAACATCTCATGGCGCTCGGCCGCGGCAGCGCCTCTCGCCGAAAAGACAAACGTCCGGCTCCTTCTCCCACAAGGAAGGGCCCAGCCCTGAAAGCTCTTGCTGCTCTTCACCTACCCTTGGCGCACTATCTACAGGCACAACAGCAGTGGGGATCTGTGCTTTCCCAGAGACGCAACATCTCATGGCGCTCGGCCGCGGCAGAGCCTCTTGCCGAAAAGGCAAACGTCCGGCTCCTTATCCCACAAGGAAGGGCCCAGCCCTGAAAGCTCTTGCTGCTCTTCACCTACCCTTGGCGCCTAATCTACAGGCACAACAGCAGTGGGGATCTGTGCTTTCCCAGAGACGCAACATCTCATGGCGCTCGGCCACGGCAGAGCCTCTTGCCGAAAAGGCAAGCGTCCTGCTCATTCTCCCACATGGAAGGGCCCAGCCCTGAAAGCTCTTGCTGCTCTTCACGGTGCCTTGGCACCCTATCTACAGGCACAACAGCAGTGGGGATCTGTGCTTTCCCAGAGACGCAAGATCTCATGGCGCTCGGCCGCGGCAGAGCCTCTTGCCAAAATGGCAAACGTCCTGCTCCTTCTCCCACAAGGAAGGGCCCAGCCCTGAAAGCTCTTGCTGCTCTTCACGGTGCCTTGGCACCCTATCGACAGCCACAACAGCAGTGGGGATCTGTGCTTTCCCAGAGATGCAACATCTCATGGCGCTCGGCCGCGGCAGAGCCTCTTGCCGAAAAGGAAAACGTCCTGCTCCTTCTCCCACAAGGAAGGGCCCAGCCCTGAAAGCTCTTGCTGCTCTTCACCTACCCTTGGCACCCTACCGACAGGCACAACAGCAGTGGGGACCTGTGCTTTCCCTGAGACGCAAGATCTCATGGCGCTCGGCCGCGGCAGCGCCTCTTGCCAAAAAGGCAAACGTCCGGCTCCTTCTCCCACAAGGAAGGGCCCAGCCCTGAAAGCTCTTGCTGCTCTTCACGGTGCCTTGGCGCCCTATCTACAGGCACAACAGCAGTGGGGATCTGTGCTTTCCCAGAGACGCAACATCTCATGGCGCTCGGCCGCGGCAGAGCCTCTTGCCGAAAAGGCAAACGTCCTGCTCATTCTCCCACAAGGAAGGGCCCAGCCCTGAAAGCTGTTGCTGCTCTTCACGGTGCCTTGGCGCCCTATCGACAGGCACAACAGCAGTGGGGATCTGTGCTTTCCCAGAGACGCAATATCTCATGGCGCTCGACCGCGGCAGAAGAGCCTCTTGCCGAAAAGGCAAACGTCCTGCTCCATATCCCACAAGGAAGGGCCCAGCCCTGAAAGCTCTTGCTGCTCTTCACGGTGCCTTGGCGCACTATCTACAGGCACAACAGCAGTGGGGATCTGTGCTTTCCCAGAGACGCAACATCTCATGGCGCTCGGCCCGCGGCAGAGCCTCTTTCCAAGAAGGCAAACGTCCTGCTCCTTCTCCCACAAGGAAGGGCCCAGCCCTGAAAGCTCTTGCTGCTCTTCACCTACCCTTGGCGCCCTATCGACAGGCACAACAGCAGTGGGGATCTGTGCTTTCCCAGAGACACAAGATCTCATGGCGCTCGGCCGCGGCAGAGCCTCTTGCCGAAAAGGCAAACGTCCGGCTCCTTCTCCCACAAGGAAGGGCACAACCCTGAAAGCTCTTGCTGGTCTTCACCTACCCTTGGCGCCCAATCTACAGGCACAACAGCAGTGGGGATCTGTGCTTTCCCAGAGACGCAACATCTCATGGCGCTCGGCCGCGGCAGAGCCTCCTGCTGAAAAGGCAAACGTCCTGCTCATTCTTCCACAAGGAAGGGCCCAGCCCTGAAAGCTCTTGCTGCTCTTCACGGTGCCTTGGCACCCTATCTACAGGCACAACAGCAGTGGGGATCTGTGCTTTCCCAGAGACGCAAGATCTCATGGCGCTCGGCCGCGGCAGAGCCTCTTGCCGAAAAGGCAAACGTCCGGCTCCTTCTCCCACAAGGAAGGGCCCAGCCCTGAAAGCTCTTGCTGCTCTTCACCTACCCTTGGTGCCCTATCTACAGGCACAACAGCAGTGGGGATCTGTGCTTTCCCAGAGACGCAACATCTCATGGCGCTCAGCCGCGGCAGAGCCTCTTGCCGAAAAGGCAAACGTCCTGCTCCTTCTCCCACAAGGAAGGGCCCAGCCCTGAAAGCTCTTGCTGCTCTTCACGGTGCCTTGGCACCCTATCAACAGCCACAACAGCAGTGGGGATCTGTGCTTTCCCAGAGACGCAACATCTAATGGCGCTCGGCCGCGGCAGAGCCTCTTGCCGAAAAGGCAAACGTCCGGCTCCTTCTCCCACAAGGAAGGGCCCAGCCCTGAAAGCTCTTGCTGCTCTTCACAGTGCCTTGGCGCACTATCTACAGGCACAACAGCAGTGGGGATCTGTGCTTTCCCAGAGACGCAACATCTCATGGCGCTCGGCCCGCGGCAGAGCCTCTTGCCGAAAAGGCAAACATCCGGCTCCTTCTCCCACAAGGAAGGGCCCAGCCCTGAAAGCTCTTGCTGCTCTTCACGGTGCCTTGGCGCCCTATCGACAGGCACAACAGCAGTGGGGATCTGTGCTTTCCCAGAGACGCAAGATCTCATGGCGCTCGGCCGCGGCAGAGCCTCTTGCCGAAAAGGCAAACGTCCGGCTCCTTCTCCCACAAGGAAGGGCCCAGCCCTGAAAGCTCTTGCTGCTCTTCACGGTGCCTTGGTGCCCTATCTACAGGCACAACAGCAGTGGGGATCTGTGCTTTCCCAGAGACGTAAGATCTCATGGCGCTCGTCCACGGCAGAGCCTCTTACCGAGAAGGAAAACGTCCTGCTCCTTCTCCCACAAGGAAGGGCCCAGCCCTGAAAGCTCTTGCTGCTCTTCACGGTGCCTTGGTGCCCTATCGACAGGCACAACAGCAGTGGGGATCTGTGCTTTCCCAGAGACACAAGATCTCATTGCGCTCGGCCGCGGCAGAGCCTCTTGCCGAAAAGGCAAACGTCCGGCTCCTTCTCCCACAAGGAAGGGCCCAGCCCTGAAAGCTCTTGCTGCTCTTCACAGTGCCTTGGCGCCCTAACGACAGCCACAACAGCAGTGGGGATCTGTGCTTTCCCACAGACGCAACATCTCATGGCGCTCGGCCGCGGCAGCGCCTCTTGCCGAAAAGACAAACGTCCGGCTCCTTCTCCCACAAGGAAGGGCCCAGCCCTGAAAGCTCTTGCTGCTCTTCACCTACCCTTGGCGCACTATCTACAGGCACAACAGCAGTGGGGATCTGTGCTTTCCCAGAGACGCAACATCTCATGGCGCTCGGCCGCGGCAGAGCCTCTTGCCGAAAAGGCAAACGTCCGGCTCCTTATCCCACAAGGAAGGGCACAGCCCTGAAAGCTCTTGCTGCTCTTCACCTACCCTTGGCGCCCAATCTACAGGCACAACAGCAGTGGGGATCTGTGCTTTCCCAGAGACGCAACATCTCATGGCGCTCGGCCACGGCAGAGCCTCTTGCCGAAAAGGCAAGCGTCCTGCTCATTCTCCCACATGGAAGGGCCCAGCCCTGAAAGCTCTTGCTGCTCTTCACGGTGCCTTGGCACCCTATCTACAGGCACAACAGCAGTGGGGATCTGTGCTTTCCCAGAGACGCAAGATCTCATGGCGCTCGGCCGCGGCAGAGCCTCTTGCCAAAATGGCAAACGTCCGGCTCCTTCTCCCACAAGGAAGGGCCCAGCCCTGAAAGCTATTGCTGCTCTTCACGGTGCCTTGGCACCCTATCTACAGGCACAACAGCAGTGGGGATCTGTGCTTTCCCAGAGACGCAACATCTCATGGCGCTCGGCCGCGGCAGCGCCTCTTTCCGAAAAGGCAAACGTCCGGCTCCTTCTCCCACAAGGAAGGGCCCAGCCCTGAAAGCTGTTGCTGCTCTTCACGGTGCCTTGGCACACTATCTACAGGCACAACAGCAGTGGGGATCTGTGCTTTCCCATAGACGCAAGATCTCATGGCGCTCGGCCGCGGCAGAGCCTCTTGCCGAAAAGGCAAACGTCCTGCTCCTTCTCCCACAAGGAAGGGCCCAGCCCTGAAAGCTCTTGCTGCTCTTCACGGTGCCTTGGCGCCCTACCGACAGGCACAACAGCAGTGGGGATCTGTGCTTTCCCAGAGACGCAAGATCTCATGGCGCTCGGCCGCGGCAGAGCCTCTTGCCGAAAAGGCAAACGTCCTGCTCATTCTCCCACAAGGAAGGGCACAGCCCTGAAAGCTCTTGCTGCTCTTCACGGTGCCTTGGCACCCTATCTACAGGCACAACAGCAGTGGGGATCTGTGCTTTCCCAGAGACGCAACATCTCATGGCGCTCGGCCGCGGCAGAGCCTCTTGCCGAAAAGGCAAACGTCCGGCTCCTTCTCCCACAAGGAAGGGCCCAGCCCTGAAAGCTCTTGCTGCTCTTCACGGTGCCTTGGCGCCCTATCTACAGGCACAACAGCAGTGGGGATCTGTGCTTTCCCAGAGACGCAACATCTCATGGCGCTCTACCGCGGCAGAAGAGCCTCTTGCCGAAAAGGCAAACGTCCTGCTCCATATCCCACAAGGAAGGGCCCAGCCCTGAAAGCTCTTGCTGCTCTTCACGGTGCCTTGGCGCACTATCTACAGGCACAGCAGCAGTGGGGATCTGTGCTTTCCCAGAGACGCAACATCTCATGGCGCTCGGCCGCGGCAGAGCATCTTTCCGAGAAGGCAAACGTCCTGCTCCTTCTCCCACAAGGAAGGGCCCAGCCCTGAAAGCTCTTGCTGCTCTTCACGGTGCCTTGGCGCCCTATCGACAGGCACAACAGCAGTGGGGATCTGTGCTTTCCCAGAGACGCAACATCTCATGGCGCTCGGCCGCGGCAGAGCCTCCTGCTGAAAAGGCAAACGTCCTGCTCATTCTTCCACAAGGAAGGGCGCAGCCCTGAAAGCTCTTGCTGCTCTTCACGGTGCCTTGGCACCCTATCTACAGCCACAACAGCAGTGGGGATCTGTGCTTTCCCAGAGACGCAAGATCTCATGGCGCTCGGCCGCGGCAGAGCCTCTTGCCGAAAAGGCAAACGTCCGGCTCCTTCTCCCACAAGGAAGGGCCCAGCCCTGAAAGCTCTTGCTGCTCTTCACGGTGCCTTGGCGCCCTACCTACAGGCACAACAGCAGTGGGGATCTGTGCTTTCCCAGAGACGCAAGATCTCATGGCGCTCGGCCGCGGCAGAGCCTCTTGCCGAAAAGGCAAACGTCCGGCTCCTTCTCCCACAAGGAAGGGCCCAGCCCTGAAAGCTCTTGCTGCTCTTCACGGTGCCTTGGTGCCCTATCGACAGGCACAACAGCAGTGGGGATCTGTGCTTTCCCAGAGACGCAACATCTCATGGCGCTCGGCCGCGGCAGAGCCTCTTGCCGAAAAGGCAAACGTCCGGCTCCTTCTCCCACAAGGAAGGGCCCAGCCCTGAAAGCTGTTGTTGCTCTTCACGGTGCCTTGGCGCCCTATCTACAGGCACAACAGCAGTGGGGATCTGTGCTTTCCCACAGACGCAACATCTCATGGCGCTCGGCCGCGGCTGCGCCTCTTGCCGAAAAGGCAAACGTCCGGCTCCTTCTCCCACAAGGAAGGGCCCAGCCCTGAAAGCTCTTGCTGCTCTTCACCTTCCCTTGGCGCACTATCTACAGGCACAACAGCAGTGGGGATCTGTGCTTTCCCAGAGACGCAACATCAAATGGCGCTCTACCGCGGCAGAGCCTCTTGCCGAAAAGGCAAACGTCCTGCTCCTTCTCCCACAAGGAAGGGCACAGCCCTGAAAGCTCTTGCTGCTCTTCACGGTGCCTTGGCGCCCTATCTACAGGCACAACAGCAGTGGGGATCTGTGCTTTCCCAGAGACGCAAGATCTCATTGCGCTCGGCCGCGGCAGAGCCTCTTGCCGAAAAGGCAAACGTCCGGCTCCTTCTCCCACAAGGAATGGCCCAGCCCTGAAAGCTCTTGCTGCTCTTCACGGTGCCTTGGCGCCCTATCGACAGGCACAACAGCAGTGGGGATCTGTGCTTTCCCAGAGACGCAACATCTTATGGCGCTCGGCCGCAGCAGAGCCTCTTGCCGAAAAGGCAAACGTCCGGCTCCTTCTCCCACAAGGAAGGGCCCAGCCCTGAAAGCTCTTGCTGCTCTTCACGGTGCCTTGGCGCCCTATCGACAGCCACAACAGCAGTGGGGATATATGCTTTCCCAGAGACGCAACATCTCATCGAGCTCAGCCACGGCAGAGCCTCTTGCCAAAAAGGCAAATGTCCTGCTCCTTCTCCCACAAGGAAGGGCCCAGCCCTGAAAGCTCTTGCTGCTCTTCACGGTGCCTTGGCGCCCTATCGACAGGCACAACAGCAGTGGGGATCTGTGCTTTCCCAGAGACGCAACATCTCATCGAGCTCGGCCACGGCAGAGCCTCTTGCCGAAAAGGCAAACGTCCGGCTCCTTCTCCCACAAGGAAGGGCACAGCCCTGAAAGCTCTTGCTGCTCTTCACCTACCCTTGGCGCCCAATCTACAGGCACAACAGCAGTGGGGATCTGTGCTTTCCCAGAGACGCAACATCTCATGGCGCTCGGCCGCGGCAGAGCCTCTTGCCGAGAAGGCAAACGTCCGGCTCCTTCTCCCACAAGGAAGGGCCCAGCCCTGAAAGCTCTTGCTGCTCTTCACGGTGCCTTGGCGCCCTATCGACAGGCACAACAGCAGTGGGGATCTGTGCTTTCCCAGAGACGCAACATCTCATCGAGCTCAGCCACGGCAGAGCCTCTTGCCGAAAAGGCAAACGTCCGGCTCCTTCTCCCACAAGGAAGGGCACAGCCCTGAAAGCTCTTGCTGCTCTTCACCTACCCTTGGCGCCCAATCTACAGGCACAACAGCAGTGGGGATCTGTGCTTTCCCAGAGACGCAACATCTCATGGCGCTCGGCCGCGGCAGAGCCTCTTGCCGAAAAGGCAAGCGTCCTGCTCATTCTCCCACATGGAAGGGCCCAGCCCTGAAAGCTCTTGCTGCTCTTCACGGTGCCTTGGCACCCTATCTACAGGCACAACAGCAGTGGGGATCTGTGCTTTCCCATACACGCAAGACCTCATGGCGCTCGGCCGCGGCAGAGCCTCTTGCCGAAAAGGCAAACGTCCGGCTCCTTCTCCCACACGGAAGGGCCCAGCCCTGAAAGCTCTTGCTGCTCTTCACCTTCCCTTGGCGCACTATCTACAGGCACAACAGCAGTGGGGATCTGTGCTTTCCCAGAGACGCAACATCTCATGGCGCTCTACCGCGGCAGAGCCTCTTGCCGAAAAGGCAAACGTCCTGCTCCTTCTCCCACAAGGAAGGGCACAGCCCTGAAAGCTCTTGCTGCTCTTCACGGTGCCTTGGCGCCCTATCTACAGGCACAACAGCAGTGGGGATCTGTGCTTTCCCAGAGACGCAAGATCTCATTGCGCTCGGCCGCGGCAGAGCCTCTTGCCGAAAAGGCAAACGTCCGGCTCCTTCTCCCACAAGGAAGGGCCCAGCCCTGAAAGCTCTTGCTGCTCTTCACGGTGCCTTGGCGCCCTATCGACAGGCACAACAGCAGTGGGGATCTGTGCTTTCCCAGAGACGCAACATCTTATGGCGCTCGGCCGCAGCAGAGCCTCTTGCCGAAAAGGCAAACGTCCGGCTCCTTCTCCCACAAGGAAGGGCCCAGCCCTGAAAGCTCTTGCTGCTCTTCACGGTGCCTTGGCGCCCTATCGACAGCCACAACAGCAGTGGGGATATATGCTTTCCCAGAGACGCAACATCTCATCGAGCTCAGCCACGGCAGAGCCTCTTGCCAAAAAGGCAAATGTCCTGCTCCTTCTCCCACAAGGAAGGGCCCAGCCCTGAAAGCTCTTGCTGCTCTTCACGGTGCCTTGGCGCCCTATCGACAGGCACAACAGCAGTGGGGATCTGTGCTTTCCCAGAGACGCAACATCTCATCGAGCTCAGCCACGGCAGAGCCTCTTGCCGAAAAGGCAAACGTCCGGCTCCTTCTCCCACAAGGAAGGGCACAGCCCTGAAAGCTCTTGCTGCTCTTCACCTACCCTTGGCGCCCAATCTACAGGCACAACAGCAGTGGGGATCTGTGCTTTCCCAGAGACGCAAGATCTCATGGCGCTCGGCCGCGGCAGAGCCTCTTGCCGAGAAGGCAAACGTCCGGCTCCTTCTCCCACAAGGAAGGGCCCAGCCCTGAAAGCTCTTGCTGCTCTTCACGGTGCCTTGGCGCCCTATCGACAGGCACAACAGCAGTGGGGATCTGTGCTTTCCCAGAGACGCAACATCTCATCGAGCTCAGCCACGGCAGAGCCTCTTGCCGAAAAGGCAAACATCCGGCTCCTTCTCCCACAAGGAAGGGCACAGCCCTGAAAGCTCTTGCTGCTCTTCACCTACCCTTGGCGCCCAATCTACAGGCACAACAGCAGTGGGGATCTGTGCTTTCCCAGAGACGCAACATCTCATGGCGCTCGGCCGCGGCAGAGCCTCTTGCCGAAAAGGCAAGCGTCCTGCTCATTCTCCCACATGGAAGGGCCCAGCCCTGAAAGCTCTTGCTGCTCTTCACGGTGCCTTGGCACCCTATCTACAGGCACAACAGCAGTGGGGATCTGTGCTTTCCCATACACGCAAGACCTCATGGCGCTCGGCCGCGGCAGAGCCTCTTGCCGAAAAGGCAAACGTCCGGCTCCTTCTCCCACACGGAAGGGCCCAGCCCTGAAAGCTCTTGCTGCTCTTCACCTTCCCTTGGCGCACTATCTACAGGCACAACAGCAGTGGGGATCTGTGCTTTCCCAGAGACGCAACATCTCATGGCGCTCTACCGCGGCAGAGCCTCTTGCCGAAAAGGCAAACGTCCGGCTCCTTCTCCCACAAGGAAGGGCCCACCCCTGAAAGCTCTTGCTGCTCTTCACGGTGCCTTGGCGCCCTATCGACAGGCACAACAGCAGTGGGGATCTGTGCTTTCCCAGAGACGCAACATCTCATCGAGCTCACCACGGCAGAGCCTCTTGCCAAAAAGGCAAACGTCCGGCTCCTTCTCCCACAAGGAAGGGCACAGCCCTGAAAGCACTTGCTGCTATTCACAGTGCCTTGGCGCCCTAACGACAGCCACAACAGCAGTGGGGATCTGTGCTTTCCCAGAGACGCAACATCTCATGGCGCTCGGCCGCGGCAGCGCCTCTTGCCGAAAAGGCAAACGTCCGGCTCCTTCTCCCACAAGGAAGGCCCCAGCCCTGAAAGCTCTTGCTGCTCTTCACCTACCCTTGGCGCACTATCTACAGGCACAACAGCAGTGGGGATCTGTGCTTTCCCAGAGACGCAACATCTCATGGCGCTCGGCCGCGGCAGAGCCTCTTGCCGAAAAGGCAAACGTCCGGCTCCTTCTCCCACAAGGAAGGGCACAGCCCTGAAACCTCTTGCTGCTCTTCACCTACCCTTGGCGCCCAATCTACAGGCACAACAGCAGTGGGGATCTGTGCTTTCCCAGAGACGCAAAATCTCATGGCGCTCGGCCGCGGCAGAGCCTCTTGCCGAAAAGGCAAACGTCCGGCTCCTTCTCCCACAAGGAAGGGCACAGCCCTGAAAGCTCTTGCTGCTCTTCACCTACCCTTGGCGCCCAATCTACAGGCACAACAGCAGTGGGGATCTGTGCTTTCCCAGAGACGCAACATCTCATGGCGCTCGGCCGCGGCAGAGCCTCCTGCCGAAAAGGCAAACGTCCGGCTCCTTATCCCACAAGGAAGGGCCCAGCCCTGAAAGCTCTTGCTGCTCTTCACGGTGCCTTGGCACCCTATCTACAGCCACAACAGCAGTGGGGATCTGTGCTTTCCCAGAGACGCAACATCTCATGGCGCTCGGCCGCGGCAGCGCCTCTTGCCGAAAAGGCAAACGTCCGGCTCCTTCTCCCACAAGGAAGGGCCCAGCCCTGAAAGCTCTTGCTGCTCTTCACGGTGCCTTGGCGCCCTATCGACAGGCACAACAGCAGTGGGGATCTGTGCTTTCCCAGAGACGCAACATCTCATGGCGCTCGGCCGCGGCAGAGCCTCTTGCCGAAAAGGCAAACGTCCGGCTCCTTCTCCCACAAGGAAGGGCACAGCCCTGAAAGCTCTTGCTGCTCTTCACCTACCCTTGGCGCCCAATCTACAGGCACAACAGCAGTGGGGATCTGTGCTTTCCCAGAGACGCAACATCTCATGGCGCTCGGCCGCGGCAGAGCCTCCTGCCGAAAAGGCAAACATCCTGCTCCTTATCCCACAAGGAAGGGCCCAGCCCTGAAAGCTCTTGCTGCTCTTCACGGTGCCTTGGCACCCTATCTACAGCCACAACAGCAGTGGGGATCTGTGCTTTCCCAGAGACGCAACATCTCATGGCGCTCGGCCGCGGCAGCGCCTCTTGCCGAAAAGGCAAACGTCCGGCTCCTTCTCCCACAAGGAAGGGCCCAGCCCTGAAAGCTTTTGCTGCTCTTCACGGTGCCTTGGCGCCCTATCGACAGGCACAACAGCAGTGGGGATCTGTGCTTTCCCAGAGACGCAACATCTCATGGCGCTCGGCCGCGGCAGCGCCTCTTGCCGAAAAGGCAAACGTCCGGCTCCTTCTCCCACAAGGAAGGGCCCAGCCCTGAAAGCTCTTGCTGCTATTCACAGTGCCTTGGCGCCCTATCGACAGGCACAACAGCAGTGGGGATCTGTGCTTTCCCAGAGACGCAACATCTCATGGCGCTCGGCCGCGGCAGCGCCTCTTGCTGAAAAGGCAAACGTCCGGCTCCTTCTCCCACAAGGAAGGGCCCAGCCCTGAAAGCTCTTGCTGCTCTTCACGGTGCCTCTGCGCCTATCTACAGGCACAGCAGGAGTGGGGATCTGTGCTTTCCCAGAGACACAAAATCTCATGGCGCTCGGCCGCGGCAGAGCCTCTTGCCGAAAAGGCAAACGTCCGGCTCCTTCTCCCACAAGGAAGGGCACAGCCCTGAAAGCTCTTGCTGCTCTTCACCTACCCTTGGCGCCCAATCTACAGGCACAACAGCAGTGGGGATCTGTGCTTTCCCAGAGACGCAACATCTCATGGCGCTCGGCCGCGGCAGAGCCTCTTGCCGAAAAGGCAAACGTCCGGCTCCTTCTCCCACAAGGAAGGGCCCAGCCCTGAAAGCTGTTGCTGCTCTTCACGGTGCCTCTGCGCCTATCTACAGGCACAACAGCAGTGGGGATCTGTGCTTTCCCAGAGACGCAACATCTCATGGCGCTCGGCCGCGGCAGAGCCTCTTGCCGAAAAGGCAAACGTCCGGCTCCTTCTCCCACAAGGAAGGGCACAGCCCTGAAAGCTCTTGCTGCTATTCACCTACCCTTGGCGCCCAATCTACAGGCACAACAGCAGTGGGGATCTGTGCTTTCCCAGAGACGCAACATCTCATGGCGCTCGGCCGCAGCAGAGCCTCCTGCCGAAAAGGCAAACGTCCGGCTCCTTCTCCCACAAGGAAGGGCACAGCCCTGAAAGCTCTTGCTGCTCTTCACGGTGCCTTGGCGCCCTATCGACAGGCACAACAGCAATGGGGATCTGTGCTTTCCCAGAGACGCAACATCTCATGGCGCTCGGCCGCGGCAGCGCCTCTTGCCGAAAAGGCAAACGTCCTGCTCCTTCTCCCACAAGGAAGGGCCCAGCCCTGAAAGCTCTTGCTGCTCTTCACGGTGCCTTGGCGCCCTATCGACAGGCACAACAGCAGTGGGGATCTGTACTTTCCCAGAGACGCAACATCTCATGGCGCTCGGCCGCGGCAGAGCCTCTTGACGAAAAGGCAAACGTTCGGCTCCTTCTCCCACAAGGAAGGGCCCAGCCCTGAAAGCTGTTGCTGCTCTTAACCAACCCTTAGCGCACTATCTACAGGCACAACAGCAGTGGGGATCTGTGCTTTCCCAGAGACGCAAGATCTCATGGCGCTCGGCCGCGGCAGAGCCTCTTGCCGAAAAGGCAAACGTCCTGCTCCTTCTCCCACAAGGAAGGGCACAGCCCTGAAAGCTCTTGCTGCTCTTCACGGTGCCTTGGCACCCTATCGACAGGCACAACAGCAGTGGGGATCTGTGCTTTCCCAGAGACGCAAGATCTCATGGCGCTCGGCCGCGGCAGCGCCTCTTGCCGAAAAGGCAAACGTAAGGCTCCTTCTCCCACAAGGAAGGGCCCAGCCCTGAAAGCTCTTGCTGCTCTTCACGGTGCCTTGGCGCCCTATCGACAGGCACAACAGCAGTGGGGATCTGTGCTTTCCCAGAGACGCAACATCTCATGGCGCTCGGCCGCGGCAGAGCCTCTTGCCGAAAAGGCAAACGTCCGGCTCCTTCTCCCACAAGGAAGGGCACAGCCCTGAAAGCTCTTGCTGCTCTTCACCTACCCTTGGCGCCCAATCTACAGGCACAACAGCAGTGGGGATCTGTGCTTTCCCAGAGACGCAACATCTCATGGCGCTCGGCCGCGGCAGAGCCTCCTGCCGAAAAGGCAAACATCCTGCTCCTTATCCCACAAGGAAGGGCCCAGCCCTGAAAGCTCTTGCTGCTCTTCACGGTGCCTTGGCACCCTATCTACAGCCACAACAGCAGTGGGGATCTGTGCTTTCCCAGAGACGCAACATCTCATGGCGCTCGGCCGCGGCAGCGCCTCTTGCCGAAAAGGCAAACGTCCGGCTCCTTCTCCCACAAGGAAGGGCCCAGCCCTGAAAGCTGTTGCTGCTCTTCACGGTGCCTTGGCGCCCTATCGACAGGCACAACAGCAGTGGGGATCTGTGCTTTCCCAGAGACGCAACATCTCATGGCGCTCGGCCGCGGCAGCGCCTCTTGCCGAAAAGGCAAACGTCCGGCTCCTTCTCCCACAAGGAGGGGCCCAGCCCTAAAAGCTCTTGCTGCTATTCACAGTGCCTTGGCGCCCTAACGACAGCCACAACAGCAGTGGGGATCTGTGCTTTCCCAGAGACGCAACATCTCATGGCGCTCGGCCACGGCAGCGCCTCTTGCTGAAAAGGCAAACGTCCGGCTCCTTCTCCCACAAGGAAGGGCCCAGCCCTGAAAGCTCTTGCTGCTCTTCACCTACCCTTGGCGCACTATCTACAGGCACAACAGCAGTGGGGATCTGTGCTTTCCCAGAGACGCAACATCTCATGGCGCTCGGCCGCGGCAGAGCCTCTTGCCGAAAAGGCAAACGTCCGGATCCTTCTCCCACAAGGAAGGGCCCAGCCCTGAAAGCTCTTGCTGCTCTTCACCTACCCTTGGCGCCCAATCTACAGGCACAACAGCAGTGGGGATCTGTGCTTTCCCAGAGACGCAACATCTCATGGCGCTCGGCCACGGCAGAGCCTCTTGCCGAAAAGGCAAGCGTCCTGCTCATTCTCCCACATGGAAGGGCCCAGCCCTGAAAGCTCTTGCTGCTCTTCACGGTGCCTTGGCACCCTATCTACAGGCACAACAGCAGTGGGGATCTGTGCTTTCCCAGAGACGCAAGATCTCATGGCGCTCGGCCGCAGCAGCGCCTCTTGCCGAAAAGGCAAACGTCCAGCTCATTCTCCCACAAGGAAGGGTCCAGCCCTGAAAGCTGTTGCTGCTCTTCACGGTGCCTCTGCGCCTATCTACAGGCACAGCAGGAGTGGGGATCTGTGCTTTCCCAGAGACACAAAATCTCATGGCGCTCGGCCGCGGCAGAGCCTCTTGCCGAAAAGGCAAACGTCCGGCTCCTTCTCCCACAAGGAAGGGCACAGCCCTGAAAGCTCTTGCTGCTCTTCACCTACCCTTGGCGCCCAATCTACAGGCACAACAGCAGTGGGGATCTGTGCTTTCCCAGAGACGCAAGATCTCATGGCGCTCGGCCGCGGCAGCGCCTCTTGCCGAAAAGGCAAACGTCCGGCTCCTTCTCCCACAAGGAAGGGCCCAGCCCTGAAAGCTGTTGCTGCTCTTCACGGTGCCTCTGCGCCTATCTACAGGCACAACAGCAGTGGGGATCTGTGCTTTCCCAGAGACGCAACATCTCATGGCGCTCGGCCGCGGCAGAGCCTCTTGCCGAAAAGGCAAACGTCCGGCTCCTTCTCCCACAAGGAAGGGCCCAGCCCTGAAAGCTCTTGCTGCTCTTCACGGTGCCTTGGCACCCTACCGACAGGCACAACAGCAGTGGGGATCTGTGCTTTCCCTGAGACGCAAGATCTCATGGCGCTCGGCCGCGGTAGCGCCTCTTGCCAAAAAGGCAAACGTCCTGCTCCATATCCCACAAGGAAGGGCCCAGCCCTGAAAGCTGTTGCTGCTCTTCACGGTGCCTTGGCGCCCTATCTACAGGCACAACAGCAGTGGGGATCTGTGCTTTCCCAGATACGCAAGATCTCATGGCGCTCGGCCGCGGCAGAGCCTCTTGCCGAAAAGGCAAACGTCCTGCTCCTTCTCCCACAAGGAAGGGCACAGCCCTGAAAGGTGTTGCTGCTCTTCACGGTGCCTTGGCACCCTATCTACAGGCACAACAGCAGTGGGGATCTGTGCTTTCCCAGAGACGCAACATCTCATGGCGCTCGGCCGCGGCAGAGCCTCCTGCCGAAAAGGCAAACGACCTGCTCCTTATCCCACAAGGAAGGGCCCAGCCCTGAAAGCTCTTGCTGCTCTTCACGGTGCCTTGGCACCCTATCTACAGCCACAACAGCAGTGGGGATCTGTGCTTTCCCAGAGACGCAACATCTCATGGCGCTCGGCCGCGGCAGCGCCTCTTGCCGAAAAGGCAAACGTCCGGCTCCTTCTCCCACAAGGAAGGGCCCAGCCCTGAAAGCTCTTGCTGCTCTTCACCTACCCTTGGCGCCCAATCTACAGGCACAACAGCAGTGGGGATCTGTGCTTTCCCAGAGATGCAACATCTCATGGCGCTCGGCCGCGGCAGAGCCTCCTGCCGAAAAGGCAAACATCCTGCTCCTTATCCCACAAGGAAGGGCCCAGCCCTGAAAGCTCTTGCTGCTCTTCACGGTGCCTTGGCACCCTATCTACAGCCACAACAGCAGTGGGGATCTGTGCTTTCCCAGAGACGCAACATCTCATGGCGCTCGGCCGCGGCAGCGCCTCTTGCCGAAAAGGCAAACGTCCGGCTCCTTCTCCCACAAGGAAGGGCCCAGCCCTGAAAGCTCTTGCTGCTCTTCACGGTGCCTTGGCGCCCTATCGACAGGCACAACAGCAGTGGGGATCTGTGCTTTCCCAGAGACGCAACATCTCATGGCGCTCGGCCGCGGCAGCGCCTCTTGCCGAAAAGGCAAACGTCCGGCTCCTTCTCCCACAAGGAAGGGCCCAGCCCTGAAAGCTCTTGCTGCTATTCACAGTGCCTTGGCGCCCTAACGACAGCCACAACAGCAGTGGGGATCTGTGCTTTCCCAGAGACGCAAGATCTCATGGCGCTCGGCCGCGGCAGCGCCTCTTGCTGAAAAGGCAAACGTCCGGCTCCTTCTCCCACAAGGAAGGGCCCAGCCCTGAAAGCTCTTGCTGCTCTTCACCTACCCTTGGCGCACTATCTACAGGCACAACAGCAGTGGGGATCTGTGCTTTCCCAGAGACGCAACATCTCATGGCGCTCGGCCGCGGCAGAGCCTCTTGCCGAAAAGGCAAACGTCCGGCTCCTTCTCCCACAAGGAAGGGCACAGCCCTGAAAGCTCTTGCTGCTCTTCACCTACCCTTGGCGCCCAATCTACAGGCACAACAGCAGTGGGGATCTGTGCTTTCCCAGAGACGCAACATCTCATGGCGCTCGGCCACGGCAGAGCCTCTTGCCGAAAAGGCAAACGTCCTGCTCATTCTCCCACATGGAAGGGCCCAGCCCTGAAAGCTCTTGCTGCTCTTCACGGTGCCTTGGCACCCTATCTACAGGCACAACAGCAGTGGGGATCTGTGCTTTCCCAGAGACGCAAGATCTCATGGCGCTCGGCCGCGGCAGCGCCTCTTGCCGAAAAGGCAAACGTCCAGCTCCTTCTCCCACAAGGAAGGGCCCAGCCCTGAAAGCTGTTGCTGCTCTTCACGGTGCCTCTGCGCCTATCTACAGGCACAGCAGGAGTGGGGATCTGTGCTTTCCCAGAGACACAAAATCTCATGGCGCTCGGCCGCGGCAGAGCCTCTTGCCGAAAAGGCAAACGTCCGGCTCCTTCTCCCACAAGGAAGGGCCCAGCCCTGAAAGCTCTTGCTGCTATTCACAGTGCCTTGGCGCCCTAACGACAGCCACAACAGCAGTGGGGATCTGTGCTTTCCCAGAGACGCAACATCTCATGGCGCTCGGCCGCGGCAGCGCCTCTTGCTGAAAAGGCAAACGTCCGGCTCCTTCTCCCACAAGGAAGGGCCCAGCCCTGAAAGCTCTTGCTGCTCTTCACCTACCCTTGGCGCCCAATCTACAGGCACAACAGCAGTGGGGATCTGTGCTTTCCCAGAGACGCAAGATCTCATGGCGCTCGGCCGCGGCAGCGCCTCTTGCCGAAAAGGCAAACGTCCGGCTCCTTCTCCCACAAGGAAGGGCACAGCCCTGAAAGCTCTTGCTGCTCTTCACCTACCCTTGGCGCCCAATCTACAGGCACAACAGCAGTGGGGATCTGTGCTTTCCCAGAGACGCAACATCTCATGGCGCTCGGCCCGCGGCAGAGCCTCCTGCCGAAAAGGCAAACATCCTGCTCCTTATCCCACAAGGAAGGGCCCAGCCCTGAAAGCTCTTGCTGCTCTTCACGGTGCCTTGGCACCCTATCTACAGCCACAACAGCAGTGGGGATCTGTGCTTTCCCAGAGACGCAACATCTCATGGCGCTCGGCCGCGGCAGCGCCTCTTGCCGAAAAGGCAAACGTCCGGCTCCTTCTCCCACAAGGAAGGGCCCAGCCCTGAAAGCTGTTGCTGCTCTTCACGGTGCCTTGGCGCCCTATCGACAGGCACAACAGCAGTGGGGATCTGTGCTTTCCCAGAGACGCAACATCTCATGGCGCTCGGCCGCGGCAGCGCCTCTTGCCGAAAAGGCAAACGTCCGGCTCCTTCTCCCACAAGGAAGGGCCCAGCCCTGAAAGCTCTTGCTGCTCTTCACAGTGCCTTGGCGCCCTAACGACAGCCACAACAGCAGTGGGGATCTGTGCTTTCCCAGAGACGCAACATCTCATGGCGCTCGGCCGCGGCAGCGCCTCTTGCTGAAAAGGCAAACGTCCGGCTCCTTCTCCCACAAGGAAGGGCCCAGCCCTGAAAGCTCTTGCTGCTCTTCACCTACCCTTGGCGCACTATCTACAGGCACAACAGCAGTGGGGAT